>NC_088876.1:6628596-6778596 GCF_032884065.1 Artemia franciscana
TAGGTAATAAGAATTGGCAGGTGAATGTTTTGCAAGGTTTAAAAATTTAGGGCAATTGCTCAGGTTGGCAACTGAGCACAAAAGTAAATTTTGTGAATGGTTTTTCTTTGTGAATGTTATATTTATGTCATGTCCAGAATTTTAAAGTTAATCTTCATTGTTTTGTTTTAATTTCCATGGCCCTAGGACTTTAGTGTATTAAAACCTACCTATGTCCATCCATTTTCTTTTAAACAGAGAGGAGTTCTATGTTTCCTAGCTTCAATAAATTTATATGCAATTTTGAGACCAGGGTTACAAAGTAGGTCAAAACTTGCAAGTGGAACTATGATATGACTAATTAATTTGTAAGAAATGTATATCAATTTAAAGATTTGAAAAATTATGTAGAAAACAAACAAGACAAATAAATAAAAGTATCCCTTTACAACCATTTAATTAAGTGTAACAAATGTAGATCATCCCTAAGATTGAAATGAACAAAGCTTCAATTATGAATCTGTTTTCTTTAAACAGACTGAAGGGACAAACCTCCAAGCTATGACAAATTCAATCTCACTTTTGATCTCTTTCCTTTTCAATAGGAACTTTCTTTGGATTTTTTTCAACCAAGTAAAATCAGTAGGGACATGATCAGGTATAAGTGACCTTCCACTAAGCCTACATACCCAGGGGAAAATTGTGCAGCTATACTAATAATTGGTAAATTTTTCGTTGTTCATATGTTTGATTTACAAAAAAAATTCAAGCAATGGTTAGTTTACATATTTAATATATGCTACACTTTACCCCCACCCCCTGATGTGCAAATATATAGCCCAAATTTGTTTCTAAACTATAACAGATTTGTAATGACCCAATATATAGGTCATTTTTAAGAGGTGAAAAAGTGCTTAAATCTGAACTTGCAGTAGAAGCGATTATTATATTTGTAAACAGCATTAAAAAAGGCATCAAGTGGTATATTCACTTTATATGAAAGCCAGTAATACTGTTTGTACCAGTTTTACCCAATGGTAAAACTGGTGCAAACATAAATAGGTAACAGAAAAAGTGAAATTTAGTGTAAATGACAATCAGGAACTGGATACTGGATCAAGGGGGCCAAAAACAGGGCTATATAATTGGAGTTTAAAGAACGTGGTGATTTTTTAGTGAAAAAAAAAAACACTTCCCTTCCTAATTTAGGACTTTGAATTAATTAGCCTACCAAAATTTTCCTATCCTATGCAATTGAAATAGTTTTCCCTTTTCAGAGCATTAAGACAAATTATCACAATAAAAAATATCCAAAGCATCTTGAATGGAATGACTTAAAAAGGCAAATGACAACCACAATTTGAAATCTTACAATTAAACTTCTTGCCACACAAATTGTATTAAGCTACCCAGCTCTGAAATAATTGCTGAAGGTGTATTTGCCTGTAAAATTAGAAACAGGCCCAAAGTCCCAGCCTCTTCCTTGTCAGAACTTCACATAGCACTGGAGTAGTTATCTATACATTGTTTCAATATAAAATATGGAGGAGAAGTGGGAACTTTAACCACTGGTTTATCAAGACCATTTTCCTCCTCACTAACTCTGGTAAACGGTGACAGTACTATGATTGACTATGGCTATACGGTGGCTATGCTATGATTGACGATCGGCTTAATCCCAGTTTTGGGAGCTATGTATTGCTGCCAAGTATATATTTCTTTACAGAAAATTTAAGCCCATGGATGAAGATGTTGGCTTGTGGTATTAAGGAAATCCTCGCATCGCCATAGAGCCTTCCTTATGGACTACAACTCTCTGGAGTACTAAAACATTAGACAAGTTTAGAAAAATAATGTGGACGCACTTCTTTAACTTTTGACAAACGATCGGCTTAATACCAGTTTTGGGAGCTATATAGTGCCATCAAGCAAATATTTCTTCTCAGAAAATCAAACCAAATTGATAAAATGTTAATTGTGGGTTTTTAAAAACACTCGCTTCACCCTAAGGCCCACCGTATGGAATAAAACTCACTGAGGTACTAAAAAATCAGACAATTCTATAAGATTAATGGGAAACCAACTTTTTCAACTTGTTGGGGAAGCAAACTTTTCAATTGAAACTGCAATGTCATGGCTGTTGATTTGAGGCCTATTTCTTCGATAATGGAATGCACTGCCCTGGTATTGGAGTTAATCTGTCCCTAACTTCTGTTAATGACTTCATCGTCGCTTTGAAAACAGAACGGGTGACTAATATCAACTATTGGAGGTGGTCTCTACTAATGTTGACCATTGGCAAAAATAAGTAAGATTTATTTGAATTTGACAAAAAATCAGACAGTAAAGCGTTTCCATTTGCTGCAAATTACTCTAATTTTAATTACTTCTAGAAATGGACTGAAATCTAATGATTTTGTCTAAAAAGTTATAGCATTCAGTAATGATAGGCTGCCGATTATCAGAGCCATCTCTTAAAAAAAGAATTAAACAAATAATAACTATAAACCACTTAAATATTATCTCTTTAAGCACAAAAATAAGATGCTGCAAGATTATCCCCATTTCATTCCTCGACCTCATCATCTTGAAGTAGCTGCTTCAGTTTCGACTGGTGAAATCCAACTTAGCTTGAGAAGGCCTTTTGAAATTGCTATGAATGTTTTATATGTTTATAGGGATTTTTGTTTGTTTTAAGACTTATTTGCTTGTTAAATTTAGGTTTTAATCGTTTTACGATTTATATATTCATTTATGTTATCACCTATTGTATGCGTGTTTATTGTGTTTGTTTATTTAGTTTCTGTTGGTTTTGGGTTTCATTTATCTTTCGACGGTAACTTCTGGAGTTTTTTAATATGAGCTACAATAGAATTAAATTTCTGCTGATATAAAATTTAATATAGCCTTTGTTTTTTTTTAAAGTCTTCTTTTCGGAAAGCTATTTTAATTAATCTTATTTCAAAAAAAAATGTTTTTACCATAAGATTGCTTATTTTACCCTAGTCCCAAATATTTTGGTTGCTTCTGACAATGCACTACAATCCAAACCTAAAATACAGCCCTAAAATACAAGCTCTAAGCTTCCTTTGCAGGGCTTTTGAACGTGGCAACTTCAACAGTGTACTTTTCGTTTCGACCCAAGCATATTTTCGGGATATTCTCAGGATCTTTTCCAAATTTCTCTAAATTTGCCTTCAAAATACAATTTTACTGTTAATAGTCATCATATTAATAGTCAAAATTCTTCCATTAGCAAAATGTTACAAGTTTTCTCATTAGAGAGTGTTTTTTTTTTACACCATTCTAATCTTTTGTCTCCTCCAGATATGGTACCCAGATTCGTCATTTGATTTCAAAATAGTATTTTACGGTTGATTTAGCTTGGTAATACGGGACCCAGAGATCGAATCATGCTGCAGAAATGCACTGCAGGGCTGACGCAGGGACCTTAGTGGTCAAGAAGCGTCGTTAATCTGATACAATACAATACAATTTTACGGTTGATATTAATCGGAATTATGGTCATCATTCCTCAATTAGCAAGAAATGACAATTTTTTCTTTCATTACAGTTTTTTTAGAAGCATTTTTAGATTTTTTGTCTCTAGATTTGGTACCCACATTTATAATTTTTTAAGATGGTATTAATGACTTTTTATATAAAAAAAAATACAAAATGTACACAGACATAAGACCAAGCTTTTTAACTAAATACTTAAACAGCTCTATTTAAAGGTACAGTAGCCTACTAGTTTGGCTAGTCAGTGGACGTTTTATGAAAAATATTATGGAGGTTGGGAGAGGGATTATACAAGAGGGAGGTTTTAATATCTCAACCAGGGAGGTTTTATTATCAACCATGGAGGCTAATAGATTGCCTTTTTGAATTGTTCCCATCCTTTTCATTGAAGAAATGCTACCCAAAGCGAACATTTCGGGTTATAAACTGTATTTTAGGCCTGCGTTATCAATTACACAGTTCTCTATTGGGTTGCAGTATCTTTTTATCACTGTTAGTCATTTTAAATTTATGAATAGAATTAAATGAAGAAAAAACAAAAACTAATATCTTTTGGCGACCAAAAACTAAACTCATTTATGTGACTAAACACGAAGCGGAGAATATATAAATTTTTCCTGTTCCACAACGTCAGAATTCAAATTTTATTGTTTGTCTTTTAAATTATACTTTGTTTTTGTTGCATTAAGGCAATATCATATTTGGCTCACTAATCCACAAGGTAGCACTAAACTAAAAGAGTTTCGATTGCAGTGGTGGTAAAAATTTGCAATATTTTTTGACGGAAATTCTCTGCATGACTATTTATTTAAATTTAAAAATCTGCACAAAACGATCGTAGGTTGTGATTATAGTTATATAGCTTTTTCCCATTCCTCACGCAGGTCTCTGATTGCTTTTAGCTTATTTGTGGTCCCTGTTACTGCTGTGCCAGCCACAATAACGTTGGCTCCGGCTTCTGCACAGCAGCCGATATTTACATGAGAAACTCCACCATCTACTTCAATATCTACATCGGGAAATTGGCTGCGGATGTATTTTATTTTGGGTATCATGCTCTGCATAAATGTTTGTCCACCAAAACCTGGCTCAACTGTCATTATAAGAACAAGGTCACAAAGATCAACATACTGTATGACATCATCTACTGGCGTATTTGGCTTTATGCCAATCCCAACCTTCATACCAGCCTCTTGGATTTTGCTAACCAATGTTTCAATATCATTTGTGGCCTCTAAATGAAATATATACCGATTTACACCTGCCTCAGCCATTGGTTGAACCCACTTCTCTGGATGAGCCACCATCATGTGGCATTCAAACCCTGTGTTGGGTAGTTTGGTTCTAAGACATTTCACAACTGGATGTCCAAAAGTTAGATTTGGGACAAAATGTCCATCCATAACATCTAAGTGAAGAAAATCAGCACCAGAATTAATTATCTCTTGACATTCTTTTGCCAAGTTTGACAAATCCGAGTTTAAAATAGAAGGCCCAATGGAAAGTTTCATATCAATTTATAAGATTCTAAAAATAAGAGGGCGTTTTGATATAATAATTGCTATTTCACAAATAGCCATTTTTTTCTAGTTTATTTTATTCAAGTTAATGTTCCAAATAAATAAACTCTTCGAATATTTCAAGGGTTTTAAGGAAATTTTTCTGCAATTACTAAATAAAATGAAAGTATAACAGTTCAAAATAGGAATGAAACCTTTTAATCGCCAGTGAACAGACATAAAATTTTTAACTAGATATTTCGAACATATATACAGTGTTCATCATCAGTGAGTTTTACTGCTGATGATGAACACCGTATATGTGCGCGAAATATCTAGTTACAAATTTTATATATGTTCACTGTCGACTAAAAGGTTTCATCCCTATTTTGAACTGTTATACTTTCGTCATGGAAAGGCAGTGTGGTCTTCGAAGTTATCTAATTAAACTGAGTTTAGTTTTTGGTCACCAAAAGAAATTAGTTTTTGTTCTTTCTTCATTTAATTCTATTCATAAATTTCAAAATGACTAACAGTGATAAAAAGATACTGCAACCCGATAGAGAAATGTTTAATTGATAACACAGGCCTAAAATACAGTTTATAACACGAAATGTTGGGCAGCAATTCTTCAATGAAAAGGATGGGAATAACTCAAAAAGACAATCTATTAATATCCATGGCTGATAAATCCTAAGTCTGAGGTATTAAAACCTCCCTCTTGTATAATCCCTCTCCCAACCTCCATAATATTTTTCATAAAACGTCCATTGACTAACCGAACTAGTAGGCTACTGTACCTTTAAAGAGAGCTGTTTAAGGATTTAGTTAAAAGCTATGTCTTATGTCTGTGTACATTTTGTAATTTTTTTGGTATAAAAATTTATTAATGCCATCTTAAAAAAATTTTAATTCTGGGTGCCATATCTAGGGACAAAAAATTTAAAAATACTTCTAAAAAAACTGTAATGAAAGAAAAAATTGTCATTTCTAGCTGATTGAGGAATGATGACCATAATTACGATTAGCCTACAGCAGTAAAATACTGTTTTGAAATCAAATGACAAATCTTGGTGTCATTTCTGGTGGAGTCAAAAGATTAATATTGTGTTAAAAAAAACAAAACAGTCTAATGAGAAAACTTGTAATGTTTTGCTAATTAAGGAAGTTTGACTATTACTATGATGACTGTTAACAGTAAAATTGTTATTTGAAGGCAAATTTAGAGAAATTTGAAAAAGATCCTGAGAATATCCCGAAAATATATTTGGGTCGAAACGAAAAGTACACCGTTGAAGTTGCCGCGTTTAAAAACCCTGCGAATGAAGCTTAGTGCCTAAACCTTTAAAATAAAATACTTTTAATTTTTTGTATTTTAAGGCTGTATTTTAGGTTCGGATGGTAATGCATTGTCAGAAGTAACCAAAATATTTGGGACTAGGGTAAAATAAGTAATCTTATGGTATTTTTTTTCGAAATAAGATTAATTAAGAAATAATTCCAAAAAGAAATAAAAAAAACAAAGGCTACATTAAACTTTATATCAACAGAAATGAAATTTTATTATAGTTCATACTCAAAACCTCCAGAAGTTACTATTGAAAAATAAATGAAAACAAAAACCAAAAGAAACTAAATAAATAAACACAGGAAACATACATACAATAGGTGCTAATATAAATGAATATATAAATCGTAAAACGATTAAAACCTAAATTTAACAAGCAAATCAGTCTTAAAACAAACAAAAATCCCTATAAACATATAAAACATTCATAGCAATTTAAAAAGGCCTTCTCAAGCTAAAATTGGATCTCACCAGTCGAATTTGAAGTAGCTACTCAAAGGTGATGAGGTCTTATACGATCCCGTCGAGGAATGAAATGGGGATAATCTTGCAGCATCTTATTATGCTTAAAGAAATAATATTTAAGGTGTGACCATATGCACAAAGGTACCGGGATAAAAATTCTAAATAGACAACTTTAATGGACTCCAAAGCGTCTGTTTATTACTTGTGCAACGATTTTTTTTTCTTTCAGTAGCCAGCCAAAACTGAGTATTGGGCAACAGAAGTTTTAAATTGTTTTCATATTTTTTGTTAAGAGATGGCTCTGATAATCGGCAGCCTATCATTACTGAAAACTATAACTTTGTTGACAAAATCCTTTGAGTTCAGTCCATTTCTAGAAGTAATTAAAATTAGAGTACTTTGCAGCAAATGGAAACGCTTTACTGTCTGATTCTTTGTCAAATTCAAGTAAATCTTACTTATTTTTGCCAATGGTCAATATTAGTAGAGACCACCTCCAATAGTTGATATTAGTCACCCGTTCTGTTTTCAAAGTGACGATGAAGTAATTATAAATAGTTTAATAACCAAAGTTAGGGATAGATTAACTCCAATGCCAGGGTAGTGCATTGAATTATCGAGGAAATAGACCTCAAGTCAACACCCATGATATTTCAGTTTCAATTGAAAATTTTGCTTCCCCAACAAGTTGGAAAAGTTGGTTTCCCATTAATTTTATAGAATTGTCTGATTTTTTAGTTTCTCAGTGAGTTTTATTCCATAAAGAGGGCTTTAGGGTGCAGCGAGTGTTTTTAGAAAACTACAAATAAACAATTTATCAATTTGGTTAGATTTTCTGAAAAAAAATATTTGCTTGATGGCACTAGATAGCTCCCAAAACTGGTATTAAGCCGATCGTTTGTCAACAGTTAAAGAAGTGCCTCCACATTAAACTTGTCTAATGTTTTAGTACTCCAGACAGTTGTATTCTACAAGACAGACTCTATGGCGATGTTAGGGTTTCTTTAATACCACAAGCCAACATCTTCATCCATGGGTTTAAATTTTCTGTAAAAAAATATATACTTGGCAGCAATACATAGTTCCCAGAACTGGAATTGAGCCAACCGTCTATCATAGCATAGCATAGTACTGCCACCGTTTACCAAGGTTAGTGAGGAGGAAAATGGTCTTGATAAATTAGTAGTTAAAATTCCCACTTCTCCACCATATTTGATATCTTATATTGAAACAATGTATAGATATCTGCTCCAGTAGGTCTTCGTCCCCACTGTTTCACCTTCAAATATCCTTGAATCAAAGAAAAACTAAACGCTCATGGAACGCTGAACTATTTCAATAAACTGACTGAGAAAGTACAAAGATTTACATGATCATGCTTATCTTGCATTATAGTATGAAAATCATAGTATGATAATCGAGTGGGTTTTACTGCTAGCTCTTCTCAAAAAGTTTTGTTGCACCCAAAGGCGTTGGTAGGTTGGCATGTGAAGGCCAAGGCCCCCTGGAAATTCGGGACTATAAGATAATTATAAGAAAACCAAAGGACAAAGACAGAATAGGAAAAAGCATGCAAAAATGTGTGTTGCCCTATTGTTGGCTGTTTGCCAATAGATTATGACCCTTAACAAGGAAAATATAAGATCTGCTTTGTGACTGAGTGACCTCTTTCTAGTTTTCGACAAACAGTCTTTTCTACATGATTTGGTTGGAGTAACACAAAAAATCAAATTCCTCTTAGTAATGAAAGGTAAGTGAATGAAGATCTTGGTCAGCAGCGAAAGTATAAGAGCCTGACTATTGATATCATTCCATCAAAGAATCAGCTTCTTATGATGATCCTAAATATATATTTGTTTATTAGTAATTAGTGCAGTTATTAGTACACAAGAAATTTCGTATAATTATAGAAAACACAAGAAAAACAACTTAATAAAGGGCAATGTCGGTAAAAGTATGCCTTCAACTTTTGCTTTCATTGCAAGAGTACCCATGAGCTGATATATGAAACCAATATTATCAGAAATGTTTTCCCTTGACGGAATGCTGGGAATTTTTGTATTTTGCCTGAACGGATATGTTTGTTTTATTTTTATCATGAATTTTTTTTTTCAGGGAGTGATTGTGTTTATCTCGATGTCTTTCTGAAAAAGAATTAAATTTTTTAGTTTTGAAACATAAAGGTGCCAAATATATTGGTTTTTGGTATTCAAAATTACATTAAAAATATTAGATTTAAAATTTCTATTTGGTTTTCTTGATTATAGTTTAATATTCCACTTTGAAATAAAATACTTTGATAATGTGTTACTTTTTATAAACAGTTGAGCCTAAAGGCATTAATTATTTTGGTGTTTGATAACCAAGTTCAAAACTGTCGATTTTGTTAAAAAATTAAATATAAAAAACAAGTTTTTTTTAAATGAAAGTAAAGAGTGACTTTAAAACTTAAAACGAACAGAAATTACTTCGTATATGAAAGAGGCTGCTTCCTCCTCAACGCCTCGCTCTTTACGCTAAAGTTTGACTATTTCTCTCAACTCTTCTTTTTAAAACGTAAAAAACTTTAGCGTAAAGAGCGGGGCGTTGTAGGGGTGGGGAAGGAGGCCTTGTTGCCCTCCAATTTTTCGGTTACTTAAAAAGGCAACTAGAACTTTTAATTTTTAACGAACGTTTTAATTAGCAAAAAATAAACATAACTTGAGAATTAACTTACGTAATAAACTTTTATGTTCTTATATTTTTGATTATATATATGAGGGTGTTTTTCCCCTCGTTAATACCTCGCTTTTCATTCTAAATCTTAAGTTTTGTCCCAATTCTTTAAGAATGACCCCTGAATCAGAAAGTCCATAGAATAAATAGTTGAAATTACTAAAAATACTTCAGCATAAAGAGCGAAGTATTTATCTCCTCCTAAATACCTCGTTCTTCATGCTAAAGTATTTTTAGAACCCCTCATATGCGTTATAATCTCTGTTCGTTTTAAGTTTTAATGCTTCTCCTTACTTTCAATTAGAAAAAACTTTTTCATGTTTATATTTTCATTTTTTTAAATAGTAATGTTAGAAAATCCTGTGCCCTTTTCATTAAATTTCTCTTCCCCCATGAAATATTCCTCCAAGAAAAGATCCTCCCACATAGCCCCCTCTCCTCAACCCCACACCCAAACCAAAAATATCCCCCTGAAAACGTCTGTACACTTCCCAATAACCATTACTGTATGTAAACATTGGTCAAAGTTTGTAACTTGCAGCCCCTCCCCCAGGGACAGTGGGGGGAGGGTAAGTCATCCCCAAGGACATAGCTATTATGGTTTTCGACTATGCGGAACAAAATGGCTATCTCAAAATTTTGATCCGTTGACTTTGGGAAAAAGTTAGCGTGGGAGGGGGCCTAGGTGCCCTCCAATTTTTTGGTCACTTAAAAAGGGCACTAGAACTTTTAATTTCCGTTAGAATGAGCCCTCTTGCAACACTCTAGGACCACTTGGTGGATACGTTGGCCCCTGGGGAAAAAAAAACAAAAACAGACAAACAAACAAATAAACACGCACGTGATTTGTCTTCTGGCAAAAAATACGAAATCCCACATTTTTGTAGATTGGACCTTGAAAATTTTTCTATAGGGTTCTCTGATACGCTGAATGCGAATGGTGTGATTTTCGTTAAGATCTCATGACTTGAAGGGGGTGTTTCCCCCTATTTTCCAAAATAAGGCAAATTTTCTCAGGCTCGTAACTTTTGATGACAAAGACTAAATTTGATGAAACTTATATATTCAAAATTAGCATAAAAACACGATTCTTTTGATATATCTTTTAGCATCGAAATTCCGTTTTTTAGAGTTTCGTTTACTATTGAGCCGGGTCACTCCTTACCACACAGTTCGTACAGTTCGTTACCACGAACTGTTTGATATTCGTCCAACGCTTCAGCGTTGCTCAACAGAACTGAATGCTGGAAATTTGTATCTATAGTTTTGTAAATAAGTTATTGTTTTGTGTATGTTTTGTGATTAATTATTTTTTTCATTTGTGTATACTTTTACATTAATTGACAAACTTTTTACATTGCCTTTAGAAAATGTTTGTCTCTAAGCTTAATTAAATAAAAAAAAAAACAAGTGTTTTCAACTGAAAGTAGGGAGAAACATTAAAATTTAAAACAAACAAAAATGATTACATATATGGGGGAGGCTGCCCCTCTCATCAGCACCTCGCTCTTCACGTGACCGATTTTTGGCAAATTAAATAGGTTCCTTATTGTTCTAATTAAACGACCCTTGTGTTTCAAGAGTTGTTTTTAGATAATCGGTACAAAATTTAAACTTTAGCGGAAAGAGCGAGGTGTTACAAGGGACAACCCTTTTCATATACGTTATAATTTCTGTTTGTTTTAAGTTCTAATATTGCTTGTTACTTTCAGTTGAGAAAGCTCATTTTAAAAATTTGATTTCTGATCATTTTTCAGTTAACGCCAGGATACATGGCTACACCTTCACGGAAAAAAACCCTCCCCACAGAAATATCCTCTGGGCTATCCAATCCTGTCGAAAATTTGCCCCAGACAAGTCCCATTAACATCTCCACGCCTAAAGTTGAATCGGTAAAATGAAAGCAAGACATATAAAGAAATTTTGTATTGGAATTCTTGGAAATCCACCTAGTGTAAAACTTCCCCTGAAAAGTTCACTCCTGGAAACTTTCCTCTCCATGGAAAATTGTCCCCGTGAAAATCTTCCCAACAGAAAATTTATCATCCCTTTCCCAATCGAAAAATGTATGCATGCTTCTCAATAACAATTTACATCAAAAGCAATAACAATCAATAACAATGGGTACATTTTTCAACTTAAAAACCCTTCCCCAGGGGCTACAGGGGGTTATTTTATCTCTAAAGACATAGCTATTGGGTCTTTCAACTATGCTAAAGAAAAAAACCATCTCGAAATTTTGATCAGACGATTTTGGGAAGCAAGTTGCGTGGAAGGGGATGCCCTTGCCCTCCAGTTTTTTGGTCACTTAAAAAGGACAATAGTACTTTTTATTTCCTTTAAAATGAGCCCTCTCTAGACGTTTTAAGCCCACTAGGTTGATACGATCACTCAAAAAAAAAAGAAAAAAAGAAGAAACAAATACACATGTATTCATGATCTTTCTTCTAGCAAAAAAAAAATACAAATTCCACATTTTTAATGAACATTTTATATATTTTATCTCCAAAGACATAGTTAGCAGGCCTTTCAACTATGCTAGAGATAAAAACTATTTCAAAATTTTGATCGGACGATTTTGGGGGAAAATATGACGTGGGAGGGGGTCTAATTGCCCTCCAGTTTTTCAGTCACTTAAGAAGGGCACTAGAACTTTTCATTTCAGTTAAAATGAGCCATCTCCCTATGTTCTAGGCCCATTGGGTCAATACGATCACCCGTGGGGAAAAGAACAAAAAAAAACAAGCATTCGTGATCTTTCTCCTGGCAGAAATAGCAAAATTCTACATTTATGAATCTTCAACAGAAGCTATCAGCTTGAATCTCAACAGGATTCTTTGATACGCTGGATCTGATGGTGTTATTTTCATTAAAATTCTATGACTTCTAGAGCGTCTTTCCCCCTTTTTTTCGAAAATCAGAGAAAATTTTTTCAGGCTCTTAGCTTTTGATGGGTAGGACAAACCTTAACGAAACTTATATATTTGGAATCAGCATAAAAAGCCCATTCCTTTCATACATCTATTGGTATGAAAATACGGCTTTTAGAGTTTCTTATACTATTGAGCCGGGTCTCCTTACTCACAGTTCATTACTACAATATGTTTGACTACCCAGGAAAATCCAAACAGAGATTCTTGAAATATTGATCGTGTTACCAAAAGTATTGCATTCATAGAAATTTAGAGTTTCATGAAATGTAATTAAACAAATAGAGAAGGTTTTTCGGCATAAGTAAGGAGCAAGTTTAGAACTTAAAACAAATATAAATTATTCCAATATATAAGGGGGAGTGTCCCATTCTCAACACCTTGTTCATTAAACAAAAGGTTTTTTGTGCTTTGAAAAATCTTATTTTTCTAAAAGCAAATTTTCTTTTAAATTTTGAAAAAAGCCAAATTTCACATTAAAGAGTAAGAAGCTAAGATGGAGACAACCGCCTTGATATAAGGGAAAATCTGGTCAAATGGGTTTCAAATCTGTTCCTTGTTTTCATTTGAAAAACTCTTTCTTTATTTAATTTCTAATTTTTCCCCAAATTGTACCCAGGCCTAACCAAGATATAATTTGAGGTACCAGTCTCTTAAATCCCGGATTAATATCTCTTAAATCCCGGATTAATATCTCTTAAATCCCGGATTAATTTGCTTTGAATATCTGTAAATCAGTATTGCAGGTTGATTAGAACCATCCTACGTTTAAATTTGCAATTTCAATTTCTGATAAAATTTGAATATATTTGATAAATTAGCGGGAAAAAGTCATGTTAATATTATTACTAAGAAATTCCGGTTGAATGAAAAGGAGTATTATTGGTTGTATAGATGGGAAGTCTGTGAGACTTTTCATCTTCTACATAACTAAAGCTATCACAACCTCTAGGCCTACAATAGAATTTTCTCATCAATAAATAAATTAAATATATTTCTTTAAATGCACTACGAAAGTATAACAGTTCAAAATAGGGATGAAACCTTTTAATCGACAGTTAGCAGATATATTTTTTTATTAACTGGATATTTCGAACACATATACAGTGTTCATCATCAGCAGTAAAACTCACGAAGTTACTTCATACAAATAGAAAATAATACCATTTAAAATTGCTGAAAACTATGTTCCTAGCAGTAATTGCCATCTCAAAGATGTTTCCTGGCGGGGCTCATGATGATGATGACCTGCCCTGCCTTTTCAACCTATGTCCTGGTAGATATGAGAATATAACATTTTAGCTGTATAGAGAAATATCTTAACTAATTCCTACTCCCGCCGTACCAATTTCAACATTTATCTTAAGCCTCATGAAGAGTAAACACTTTGCTCATTAAAATGTTCTTTTTTAGGAATCTACCCTTCCCACACCTAAACAATGACTCACCTCCCTCATTATAGCTGATACGCAATCATAGATCACCTAAAGTAGCCTAATTTCACTACAAATAAAGTGAAAAAACTTTGTTGAATTCAGTACTGCCAACGTGTGGCATTAATTCTTTTGCTACTGGGAAGCCTAAAATAACGTCATTGATACTTTAAAATCAATTAGCTTCTCAGAATTTTAAATTTATTGCAAATTCGTCCTCTTCGGGATAAAGTCTTAGTTTGGTGCCCTAAAATGATCTTGGACCTTCGGTTTGGTAAAATCAGCCCTGGGAAAAAGCAAATTAAATAAACAAGCGTTGACGATGTCTCTTCTCAATATAAAAAAAGTGAAATTCCATATTTTGAAGACTGGAGCTTGAAACTTCTATGGTAAGGTTTTCTGATATGGTGCATCTAATAGAAGGATTTTCAATAAGATCAATCGCTTTTTTGGGGGTCTTCCCAATTTTTCCAAAAATCAGGCTATTTTTCTCAGGTTTTTGATTTTACAATAAATTTTTGGTAACAATAAACTGAAAGAATGTCATATATTTAGAATCAGCATAGAAAGCCAATGCTGCTGGTATAGCAATTTTCATGAGACTTCCATTCTTAGTTTTGGTGAATATTGGTCCAAGTCACTTTTTTCTCCCAGTTTTTCTGAACCTGTTCATTTTATTTAGTTGATTAGGACAGTAAAAAGAAAGAGGATTAATTTGACAGCTGGATAGAAAGTTTAAATTTTGTTTATCTCTTGCTGTTCTATTTTCTTAATGTCTAAATTACATATATATATTTAAGTTCCAGGGGGAGAATTCTTCTTTTTTGAAACAGGCACATTTTACATGGCCGTTATAATACCAAAGCTTGGTATCTATGCAGGCAGGATGATTTTTGAATATCTCTACTACTTCTGTAAACTATTTTAAGGCGTAAAAAATTGTATAAAGACAAAGTCTACATCACGAATATAATTTCTTAAACCACAATGGCCTGCCATAACATAATTTTTAAAGGCCAAATGCAATAATGAAGAAAACACAGAAAGTGAATATTTCGAAAGAACAACTGCCTCTCTTCTTTGGCGCGAACAAAATAATAAGATCAAGGAAAAAACAAAAGACCTAAAAACAAGTGCAAAAAATACAACAAAACCTATGAAAAAAACTTAAAAACTTAAATAAAATTCAAAATTAAATTAAATAGAATTAAGTCGACATCACAAAGATAATTTCTTAAACCCCAATAAAAGGATAGGATAAAGATCCTCCAGAGCCATTGCTGGCCCATAGGGCGTCGAACCCCAATGGTCTGCCATAACATAAAAAAAGAAAACGATCAAAAATGGGGTTTTCAAAGGCCAAATTAAAAATTGAAGAAAACACAAAAAGCGAATATTTCGAGAGAACAACCGCCTCTCTTCTTCAGCGTGAACATAATAATAAGATCGAGGAAAAAAACAAAAACAAGTGTGAAAAATACAACAAAACCAATGAAAAAAAGCCCTAAAAATTAAATAAAATTCAGTAAAAGACAAAAAATTAAAATAAATGAAATCAAATACCTAACAAACAAAGAAGT
Source organism: Artemia franciscana (assembly GCF_032884065.1). Classification (NCBI taxonomy): domain Eukaryota; kingdom Metazoa; phylum Arthropoda; class Branchiopoda; order Anostraca; family Artemiidae; genus Artemia; species Artemia franciscana. The sequence goes on from NC_088876.1 coordinate 6,644,068, forward strand.
AAGTTATTTGCCAATAACACCCTTAAAAAGCAGAATTATACTTCTATTATACATCTATTGTACCATCAAAATAGATGATGCTGTATTCTCTTCAATGAAAAACATGCAAGTTTTTTCTTTTATAAACTTTTATTCTAAGACTTTTTCGCGACTACGAAAATTTACCTTTCAAAAAAGCAATGGGAAGAACGCATTGGGGCTTACATCTTGTGGTGGCTTCGTGGGTTTGATCTCAAATTCGTAATATGGGACCTAAGGTTAAAGTGATCTGTAATCATAAACAACAGGGCAGTTACAAACTCCTTAGTAGTCAACAAGCATTGTTAATACGAAACTACAGCTACTACTATTTGGCTTCTTTTCACGCAGTATTTATTGTTGAAATATTAGTTTACACCATAAATAAAAAAAAATTGTCACGAAAAACACAGAATTGTGATTATGACTGGTTAAAATCACAAAATGATACGAATATATAAACAGAGTCACTAAATAAAATCATCACGTATAAAATCCCTAATAATTAAAGGTGTAGAATTGTGACAATTTGTACTTCATACAATTAAAATGAAAAGCTTATTTATAGTCCTTATGAACAGTAATCTGTGTCGATAAAGAAGTCTCGAGCCTTTTTAGACTAAAAATTATTATGAGTAATGGCTTTATGATATAACGCATGTATCTTTTGAAGAAGTTACTTTGCTGGAATATGGCTTCATATTTGAGTGATCTCCCAGCTTGATTCCTTTTGGCTCAATCTTTATCAGTGAAAAAGATACAATAACGGCGCAAAGAAGAAAACTTTTTATCCAATTACAGAGAACAGGAAAAAGAACACAAAACGTAAAGAAAAGGAAAATCAATCGTAAGAAAAAGTAAATGGAAAAAACTGGACATGTTTGACATCACTGTAATGTTGGTAAAAGTAACACTAGAATAAAAACAGAATCAGAATGAGGTTAAAATGCTGCCTTCCAACAAAGCAGGGAGCCGTTTGGGAGCAACACCCTGTAAACTTGAATAGCTTTACAGATTTAGAATTTTACCAAAACAAAGCCTAGCCCGTCCTTAGGCCGATAGTGTCCCAATGGCCCACCATGCCTAATTTCCTCTTGGCTAAAGGTCGATCCCTTTTTAACAAGATGAAAGACTTTGAAGTCCTGCTCCGCAGCAGCAACATAGTCGTTGCTACTGTGAAGGAAATTTGGAACCTCGATGAGGCTACAGGATGAATTGCTGGATACAACTCATTTCTAAGTACTCGAAATAGCCGAGGGGACAACAGCCTCTGTGGTGGTATAGGAATCTATGTGCGGAAAGACATTTCCTGTAAACTCCTACCTTAACTTACAAATCCAGATCATGATGTTATATGGGTAATGTACAAAATCGCAAGCTTGTCTCGTCGTTTTTCATGCGTTCTCACGGTATCTATATGTTACCCTAAAAGTGCACAAAAGAGGCGTGACCTAGTTCTCAACCTCCAAACAACGGTTGATGCACTTAGAAGCCGTTATAGCAGTCTTACTATTACAATTACTAGTTATTTAAATCTGACAAAGAAAGCTTGGCTAGCCTCCAGTCTTTCTCTTAATCAGATTGTGGACATTCCCACTGACTCGTCTGGGAGTACCCTCGATCTGATTCTAGAACTTTCTTTTTGTTTTTTTCCTTATAACTTGCCTTTCCTCCATTTCAGATTATCAAGGAGAAAGTTCATAAGCCTCTTTGCTCTACTCTCTTCAACCAAGCGCTTTGAAGAGAGTAGTTTGGCATATACCAAAATTGGTCCGAATACCAACATTAAAGTACAACAAATAACATTATAGGGCATACTGAAGTCAGGAGTTGCCATTGTTACAACCAGAGTTTCAGTGTATATTCTTACAGCATATTTTATGGCAAAATTCATATTCAAGGTATGTTCAAAGGTACTTGATCCTTGAGATAAGGCAGTGTAATTACGAGGATTGAAAAGATAAGCGCTTACGACTGCAGCTGGAATATCAAATCCACGATTCGCATCTGCAGGATATTCATGGCGTTTCAAAAAGGCCTTTTCAAACTCAAATTGAATTTCGATAGTCGAATTTGAAGGAATTTCAAGAACTACTTCAAGATGATGGGGTCTTATACGATCTCGTCCGGGAACAAAATGGAAATAGTCAGGAAGTAACTTTTTTTTTGTACTTAAAGAAATAGCATACAAGGTGTGGCCATAAACACGAATGTACCAGGGTAAGGTTTCTAGATAGACAACTTTTATGGACTCTGAAACGAGCGTGTTTGTTATTTGTGTAATGATTGTGCCTCTTTCATTTCCATAGCCAGCCAAAAACCGAGTAGTATGTAATGGAGGTGGTAAAGTATTTGCATACAAAATAGGCTTTTCATAGATGGCTCTGACATTCAACGACTCATTATAAGTGAAGGCTCGAACGTCATAGACAGCAAAATAAGATTTTATTCCATTTCTAATACTAGTTAATATTTGAGTAATTGGCAGCAACTGGAAACCCTTTCCGGTCTGATTCTGAGTCACGTCTACATAAATCTTGCTAACTTGTGCCAATGGACAATGTGAGTCGAGACTACCCCCAAAAGTTGATACTAATGACCAGTCTTGCCTTCCTAGTGACTCATAATTCATCACAGATGGCTCAGTAACCATTGTTAGAGACAGAGTTAGCTCCCATGCCACACCAATACATTCAATCGTCGAACAAATTGGCCTCCAATCAACAGCCATGCTATGGTAATTTGAATTGAAAATTTTCGATGAATTTAATAACGAAGCGAGTCCTTTTCTTTTGCCACAAGGAAAAAAATTCACCAATAGGGCCAAATTTTCTGTACAAAATGTTTCACTTGGCAATGCTGCGTAACGCCCAAAACTAGTATTAAACCGATCGTCTATCAACCCATCTGGTCCAAAACTAAAAAAAGGCTGAATTGTACTGTCACCGTTCACAAAGTTTAATGAGGAACAGAATATTTCCGATACACTGTTGGTCAATAGTTCCCATTTCTCATCCACATTTGATACATTATGGTGAAACCATGCATGGATCTCAGCTCCAGTAGGTGCAGATCGTTGTGGGAATCCCCATTGTTTTGTCTTCCAGTATCCTTGAGTCAAAGATAAATGTAACTCTTGCGCTTCATAACGATTAACTATTTCCCAAAAATGACGGGGAAAGGTACGAAAATTAGTATAGTCACCATCATCTTGCTTTACAGTGTGGACAAATCTGAAGTGGCTCATTATATGCCCAGAATCAAGAGGTTTTACTATTAGCTCTTCTGAAAAACTTTCGTGGCAACTCACCGATTCCAGGATAGTAAACAAAATCAAAATGAACATCATACATGTAATAAGTAACTGGGCGAGCTAAATTTTGCAATGTGAATGCAAATTTTAGGTTGTTTTATATTTACTAGACTTTATATCTACTAGACTACGTACCACTGATAAATTTTATGATTTAGATTGACTTCAAAAAAAAATTTGCAGTTGCCTTTTTTGTCACTTTGTCTTAAGCTACAGATAAAATGAGCTAGGTATCATTTCGTCCAAAAAAGGTTCTGAAAGAAAGTACTTCGCTTATAACATCTTCTATATATATAAAATAAGTTGTACGTCTGTTACACTATCTTCTATATAAAAAAAAATAAGTTGTATGTATTTTTCTGTTGAGGGTTTGGATATGACGTCTGAAAAATAAAGAAGAAAAAGAAAACTGAAAAAACAAAAAAGTTAAAAAACTAAAAAAAAACTAAAAAAAGAAAAAAAAAAAAAATAAAAAAATAAAAAACCTAAAAATAAAAAATATAAAAAAAATAAATAAAAAAGGTAAAAAACTAAAAAGAAAAAAAAGCTAAAAAAAGCTAAAAAAAAAAACAAAAAAAGAAAAAATTAGAAAAGAAGAGGAAACATTACAAATTAAAAAAAAGAAGAAACTAAAAAATTTAAACTAAAATAACAGAAAAATTGAAAAAACTATAACTAAAGCACTACAAAGCAAAACCAGGCTTGCGGTTCAAAGAGAAAGGGCCAGATTAGGAATCTGCAAATTCCGTCAACAAAGGCGTGTCAAGGAACTACCAGAGCAACGCGAAACCAGACTTGCAGTTGACAGAGAAAGTAAAAAAAGAAGGTGTGTCGAGGAATCATCAGAGCAACGCGTAACCAGACTGTGTGTGTTTGTTTGTCATATGACGCATATGACGTCTGAAAAATGAAGAAGAAAAAGAAGACTAAAAAAAGAAAAAAAAACTAAAAAACTAAAAAGCTAAAAAAGTTAAAAAAAGAAGAAAAAAACTAAAAAACAAAAAAAGAAAAAACTAAAAAAGAAAAAAAGAAAAAAGGTAAAAAAAGAAAAAAAACTAAAAAAACAAAAAAAGCTACAAAATTAAAAAATAGAAAAAACTAAAGAACACAAAAAATTAAGGCATGTTTGTTTTTTTGTATGTTTTAGGGTTTGCATATGACGTCTTAAAAAAAAAACTTAAAAGAAAAAAACTAAAAAAAAGAAAAAAAAAAAGGTGAAAACAAAAAAGAAAAAAAAGCTAAGAAAAACTAAAAACGCTACAAAACTAAAAAATAGAAAAACTACAACGGGGACGCCAGGGGGCACAGGGGGGATATATAAATGACGACGGGGACATAGGGAATGTTCAATTAGCAATCACCATCAACAAAGCTCAAGGGCAATCAAAAGAATAATAAGGTATAGATCTTAATGCTGATTGTTTTTCCCATGGACAATTATATGTTGCATGTTCAAGAGTCGGTAAACCTGGCAATATATTTATATGCACAGACAATGGGACAGCGAAGAATGTTGTATATTCGCAAGTTTAACGTAGCTAAAAACATATATATATCTATGTATATTCACAGGTGGGACACAGGGACATAACTACAATGGCGCGTAACGAGTTACGCGCACGGGGGGCTTGGTGGGGGCGCGAAGTGCCCCCACAAACCAGGTGTTGGGGTGGCGTTTTGCGCCACCCCGACAGCTAGTTCTAAATAAATCAAGAAACACAATTTGTAACAGGGATGCTATTTTGTATGGGGTCATGCCCTCCCCGTAATTTTCTACAAACGAATGTTTCTTTTAGGTTTTCTTATTTTCATTGATTGCAACCTGACATTTGATATAGCTGAAAGAATATCCCTGGTGAATGCTTTGCTATGTTCAGCATTTTTTTTAAACTAAGAGTCAAGGGTGTTCCTCATTAGATTGCACCTGTTGGTGCAATAATTATGAAGATATGTCTCACACGGAAAAAAGTTCTTTTCAAACTCAAATAAAGAAGAGAACAATATTGTCAACATTGTCCAATGTCCAATTGTCCAATGACCTTGCTGCAAAATTAGTCACTTTCTATAAAAATTACTACTTAATAGACTTTAATTTTAAAGAATTTACATTAGCTTGTTGATTTTTGCTGTTGATGATAAATGATTGGCTTTTGAAATGTAGTTTTTTTATATATTTTTTTTTAATTCATAGTACACAGACTACTCTGAGAATGAGTTGATGACTCGATTTTTACGAACATGGTAACATCGGGCACCATAAACTCAAATATGTCATCATGTCCTCGAAACATAATTTTTTTAAAGTTAGATGTTGCGGTTGTCTTTCAAATGAACCCTTTTTTAATCTTATACAACCACCTGCTCGGGACAATAAGCCACGAAAAGAAAAGTGGAGAAATGTATTTCCTTCCACAGCAAACATTCAATTTGTTTTGCTAACGATTTTAAAAAGTAATGTTTCTATATGGGGTTTTTGACTTTGTTTATCTAACATTTATCCAACTATGTTTATCCTAATATGTATTCTTAGATTGACGTTAAGTTCCAGTTACCTGTATAGATTAGTGACGCTGGGGATATGACAATTATTGTTATTATTTTTTATTTCTGCCTATTCATAGTCAGGACAAGGACAAGGTGTCCCAAAATTTGCTTTTCTTTTCAATCGAAAGTTATATTTTTTGGGAGGTTAGATCGAAGGTCCTGTGTTTTTATTGCAATGAATTTAAAAATAGATAAAAAAAACACAGAAAACAAAAACAAGAATAGAAAAAAACATAGTAAATTGAAAAACGACTTTGACTAGTCTTTTAAAATTTTCAGAATTTTTTACCCTTTTCGGAATTTTCATAAATTTTGAAATCTAAGGGATCCACGATCCTCTTGGCTCTGCCCCACAAAATGTAGCTACCCTGGACTTCTTTTAGTCAATTAGTATTTTTCAAAGACTGGGCTTTCGTGCATTTGTGATTGAAAAATGGAAAATTTGTAATATGTGGGATTGTAAATGTGTGTGATTTTTATCCAAGAGCATTTTTTAAAAATATTGTGCTGTGTTTTGGATTTTCCATGACTATATCATTTGCAACAAAACGTTTTTCATTAAGATTGATGGAAATAACACTTACCATTCTTTAACCAGCTTCTAATGGTAGTTTTTTCTCAATTGGTAGGTTTTTCAAAACAAGTTAAATTAAAAGTCAGTATGGGCTTGAGTTTGCTCTTTTCTTGACTAAATAAGACGCTGCAAACATGATGCATTTGAAACTGCAACTAAGATATACACCCCTCAAGTCCATTAAAGTAATTAGTGCTTTGCAGGAGAACAATACAGCTTCATTTGATTTAACAGAAGTGATGTTAGCAATTGGTTCAGTGTGGAATCTGGAGCTAGGCAGGAATATATCATATCCCTGTGATAGTTTTTGTCCTTAGGAACATGACGGAGATTATATAAGAAAACCATAGTCGGACGAGCTTTGGATGAGTAAAGTCGAAAACCCCATATAGAATTAACTCAAGCTTTTCACTTTACTGGAAATTAAATTTAAAAAAAGTTTTTAACTGAACGTAAGGGGCAACATCCAAACTAAAACTAGACCTCCGTTGCCTGTGCAACGGGAAGTGTTGCAGCACTGTGCCCTATTCCTTAGGGCACAGTTGCGGAGCAACAGTCTCCATTATGTCCTTCAGAGGATATTTTCCTAATGGGGCTTCGATTGTTGTCTTGAAGCATCTTTGATATGGTTTTATTTCGAGCTCCTACTAAACTGAGTTTGGTAAAATGTTCATCTGGTCCACAAATAAACGAGAAAAAAAAAATTCTAGCTGGCCCAGAACCGAAGTTACCTCTAGAACGTCGAAACTTCGGAAATTATTTCTAAGAGAACGAAGCAACTTGGTATAAAGAACACTTCACTTTTCTTGCATAACTTTCATAGAACTACTCGATAAAATAAAATAGACATCAAAATCGAAAATTTAAGAAAATTCCAAAAAATCGGAACGAGATGGACTTTTCCGGAATTATTTCCGGGAAATCTGTAAGAGCTACGGAATTTCATGCTTCAGTTCTCAAAAAGATCAATAAAAGTTCTATATGAGTTCATAATTATTTTATCTCTAAAACGTTTACTTCCGAAACTAGGGTCGTCTTAACTTGACGCCAATTCGAAGTATTATGTTTCGAGACGCACATTTCGGGAATTATTTCCGGGAAATCTGAAAGAGATACGGAAATAACGTCTTATAGTTTTTCTGCTTAACTTTTGATGGTCTAAGCTAGGAAAATATAAAACAAACCAAATTCACCAAAAAATTTAAATTGCCCCGAGGGCATGACAAAACTTCCAAATCGAAAAACCCAAAGAAGAAATTTTATTTCGGAGAAACTATTGTAAGCTCCAGTTGTTAGGAGATCGAGACCTGTCGAACCGCGTTGGAAAAAAAATTCTAGCTGGTCCAGAACAGAAGTTACCTCTAGAACGTCGAAACTTCGGAAATTATTTCTTAGAGAACGAAGCAACTTGGTATATAGAACACTTCACTTCTTCTTCCATACTTTTCATAGCACTACTCGATAAAAATATAAGAAACATCAAAATCGAAAATTTGAGAAAATTCCAAAAAAAATCGGAACGAGATAGACTTTTCCGGAATTATTTCCGGGAAATCTGTAAGAGCTACTGAATTTTGTGCTCCGGTTCTCGAAGAGACAAACGAAAGTTCTACATGAGTTCATCATAACTGTATTTCTAACAAGTTTATTTCCGAAGCTAGGGTCGTCTTAACTTGACGCCAAACATCGAACGCAGAGTTTCTAAGAAAAAAACGGTTTTATTTTTTTTTATGGAAAACTGTTAGAAATTTTAGGAACTTCTCTGGAACTTTTTTACTCTGTTTCACGTTTCCCTTCCCTCTGAAAAATCTCAAATTTTTAACTCTTACCACTTCGGAGCTACAGGTCGCTGATCACGGTGAAAAAAAAAACTACGAAAGCAGTAGTGTTGCTCCGCAACACAATTAATGTAAATTACTCCATATATGAAGAGGCTGGTACCTTTTAGGTATACCCCGCTCTTCACGCTAAAGTTTCTTAGTGCTTGAAAAAAAATATCTTATTAAAATTAAACGACCCTTGTGCTTCCCTTTTCGCTCTTAAAGAACTATGTTTTTCGAGCGAATAGATATTCCTTGTCATCTAAGCCAAGAGACGGTAAGTTTTCCGTATAGAGTTTTCAAACAAGTTGTTCCTAATAGTGTACTTTGTGTTTTGATCTGACTGTTTTCTGAGGAATTATGGGGAGTTTTATTTTCTACTATTTGACGTGGTACTCTCTTGCTCCCGCTTTAACAACACCGCCCTTGGCTTGAACAACAAGCATATCTTGGCTTGAAAATCAGGACTAGTGGTTGAAACAACGATTTTCTGCATATACTGTGTCTTTTTATTTTTTTATTTCTTTTCCTCGGATAGCAGGGCGCTGGAGCACCGTAAAGAGCTTTTTTTACAGTAAAGGACGAATGTTAGTGCATAGTAACAAAAATGATGACATTCGGGTTACAGCGGTATCTAGCAACCTAATTATTATAGTGAAGAACGAACTCTAGTCCATAGTAACTGAAATGTTAATAGTGATAGCTGCGGTAGCGGCAACCTGGTAAAAAATGAGCACGGAAATGCAGACCATATACGTTTCTTCGGATATACCGAAATTATAATAAAGAACGAACTCTAGACCACAGTAAAATTAGTGGTAGATGCAGCAGACTAAAGGATGAACAAGGCCAATAATAACCAAATCATGGTTTCAGAAGTTGCTGCATACTCAAAAGCTTGTAGATATCGTCATATAAAATGCAGTAATTCCTTAAGTTTTAAGAAAAATATGATTGGCGAATTTGTAAATAAGAAAATACTTTTTAAAATAGAATCAATTTTTACGAAAAAACTGCATATTCAAGTGCAAGCTTGATGAGTGACATCATAATTGTAGGTTGTAACCATATATGATATCAGAAAAGAGGCCGCGGGATTTTATAAATACGCAAACGGCGCATGACCAAATTCAATTGGTAGCCATTGACCGTGATTCCCAACGCGGGGCACAGGGCTCACTGTTGGGTCATGACAATATTTCGATGGGACAAATGCAGGACGTTCATCCTTCATTTGATTACGCTTTAATTTTAAAAACCGTTTCATGTGAATCATTTCAAACTGAAAGGCAGTTAAAGAGCCCAAAAATACACGATAGCATAGCAATAACGTGAATGAGCATAACGTTTTAAATAGGAAAACATAAATACCTCAAAAGGAGCATCAATATATATTTTTGAAATACATAAGTCGGGAATGGCCCAAAATTGGTTGGGAGCCTCTACTCTAGAATACAGTAAACAAAATTTGCAGGTGCTGCACACGACCATGCCGTGTCCTGTCCCTGAGCATCTACCCTACATCGAGAATCATGGCTCTAAATTGTGGTCATGCCATAATAAATTATGTTTCATTGTAGGTATGGACAAATACCTTCTTATTTCTATTGCGTAGTTATTCTCTATTGGATAATTGATAATAGGTCAGTTTTGCCGCCCCAACAATCCTCGCCCCCCTACCTACATCTTTGTGAATCGCTGATAGATTTTCCGGAATTTAATAAAATTTGTATTTTTGCACATAGAGTTTTAGTTTAAAGTGGCACAAAAAATGGCGCCTTCACAAGTACTAACAAAGTGTTCTAATAGTTATTCTTTTCAACTTATAGTTGAAAAGTATATATTCTTTTACTACACCTAGTTGGTGGGGGTGCTTCTCGCCTCCCAAGCCCCCCCCCCCGCGCGTGTAAGTCATTACGCGCCATTGTAGTTGTGTCCCTGTGTCCCACCTGTGAATATAGATAGATATATATATATATATATATATATATATATATATATATATATATATATATATATATATATATATATATATATATATATATATATATATATATACTACGTAAAACTTGCGAATATACAACATTCTTGGCTGTCACATTGTCTGTGCATATAAATAGATTGTCAGGTTTACCGACTCTTGAACATGCAATATATAATTGTCCATGGGAAAAACAATGTATTCAGATCTATACCTCATTATTCTAATGATTGCCCTTGAGCTGTGTTGATGGTGATTGCTAAACGAACATTCCCTGTGTCCCCGTCGTCATTTATATATCCCACTGTGCCCCCGGCGTCCCCGTTGTTGTTGTTTCCCTGTGTCCCGGTCGTCATTTTTGTTCTTGTGTCCCAGTCTGTAATTTCTCTTTGAGTGTCGCGGTCGTCATTTATATTCCCTGTGTCCCGGTGTCCCAGTCGTCATTTTTGTCACGGTCGTTATTTTTGTTCTTGTGTCCCAGTCTGTAATTTCTCTTTGAGTGTCGTGGTCGTCATTTATATTCCCTGTGTCCCGGTCGTCCTTAGTGTCCCGGTGCTTTGTTGATGGTAATTGCTAATCGAACATTCCTTGTGTCCCGGTCGCTTTCTCTTTGAGTGTCCCGGTCGTCATTTATATTCCCTACTAGCTGTTGGGGGTGTTTCGCCCCCCAAGCCCCCCGCGCGCGTAAGTCGTTACGCACCATATTAGTTACGCGCCATTGTAGTTCTGTCCCTGTGTCCCACCTGTGAATATAGATAGATATATATATATATATATATATATTTTTTTAACTACGTAAAACTTGCGAATATACAACATTCTTGCCTGTCTCATTGTCTGTGCATATAAATAGATTGTCATGTTTACCGACTCTTGAACATGCAACATATAATTGTCCATGGGAAAAACAATCTGTATTCAGATCTATACCTCATTATTCTAATGATTGCCCTTGAGCTTTGTTGATGGTGATTGGTAATCAAACATTCCCTGTGTCCCTGTCATCATTTATATATCCCCCTGTGCCCCCCGCGTCCCCGTTGTTGTTGTTTCCCTGTGTCCCGGTCGTCATTTGTGTTCCGGTGCCCCGGTCTGTAATTTCTCTTTGAGTGTCCTGGTCGTCATTTATATTCCCTGTGTCCCGGTCATCATTTGTGTCCCGGTGTTTTGTTGATGGTGATTGCTAATCGAACATTCCTTGTGTCCCGGTCGCTTTCTCTTTGAGTGTCCCGGTCGTCATTTATTCCATACTCCATACGAAGCGCCACCCCAATACCTAGTTGGTGGGGATGCTTCGCGCCCCCCAAGCCCCCTCGTGCGCGTAAGTTGTTACGTGCCATATTAGTTACGCGCCATTAAAGTTGTGTCCCTGTGTCCCACCTGTGAATATATATATATATATATATATATATATATATATATATATATATATATATATATATATATATATATATATATATATATATATATATATATATATATATATATATATATATATATATATATATATATATATATATATATATATATATATATATATATATATATATATATATATATATATATATATATATATATATCTACGTAAAACTTGCGAATATACAACATTCTTGGCTGTCCCATTGTCTGTGCATATAATAGATTGTCATGTTTACTGACTCTTGAACATGCAACATATAATTGTCCATGGGAAAACAATCTGTATTCAGATCTATACCTCATTATTCTAATGATTGCCCTTGAGCTTTGTTGATGGTGATTGCTAATTGAACATTCCCTGTGTCCCCGTCGTCATTTATACATCCCCCTGTGCTCCCTGGCGTCCCCGTTGTTGTTGTTTCCCTGTGTCCCAGTCGTCATTTGTGTCCCGGTGTCCCAGTCTGTAATTTCTCTTTTAGTGTCGCGGTCGTCATTATTATTCCCTGTGTCCCGGTGTCCCGGTCGTCATTTTTGTCCCGGTCGTCACTTGTGTTCCTGTGTCCCGGTCTGTAATTTCTCTTTGAGCGTCCTGGTCTGCATTTATATTCCCTGTGTCCTGGTCGTCATTTGTGTCCCAGTGCTTTGTTGATGGTGATTGCTAATCGAACATTCCTTGTGTCCCGGTCGCTTTCTCTTTGAGTGTCCCGGTCGTCATTTATATTCCCTATGTCCCGATGCCCCGGTCTGTAATTTCGTCAGTCGACAAACATGACGTCAGTCGACACACAAACATGAGGTCACTCGACACACACACACAGAAACTTATTTTTATATATATTCCCTATGTCTCGGTGTCCCGGTCGTCATTTGTGTCCCGATGTCCCGGTTTGTAATTTCGTCAGTCGACAAATATGACGTCACTCGACACACAAACATGACGTCACTCGACAAACAGACAACTCATTTTTATATATATAGATATTCTCAACTATTTATTCTTTTCAACTTTTCGACACCCAGCATGCTTAAGATTTGTCAGAAATTCCTTTTTTACGTGGAACCTTAGCTTAAAGTCACCCAAAAGAGTTAGCACCCATCTAAGTGTTTTTGATATCTAAGAGTTTTTGAGGTCATTAATTACAATGAAGGAATTAGATGGCAGTTCGATTATCCTAAACAAAAACAGTATAAAACCTATATTTTTCTCGCAATGTTTTTCCATTTCAACGCTTTTTCCGAAATCAATAATAAAAAACATGGGCCACATCTTTCAATTTAAGCATCAGAAACAAAACACAGTATAGATTATTCATATAGAGTGAAATAGAGAGGCTAGACTAGGCCTAAACGAGAATAGGATTAATTTTCAAAATTTAATTGTGATATAAAACATATTTTTATTTTAGTCATAAGCCTATTGTCGAATAAGGGCTTGAACTTTAAGCTGTCAATAATTGTATTTATTAGATTATTTTCTGTCAGTGTTCTTTTCTTTTTTCATTATCGTCTTAAAATAATAACAATTGCAAGGACATTATTTTAACACTGATATTTTTATTAAGACCTTGAAAATTTGGAAACTAGCTTTTTATTATAAAAAAAACCGTAATAATAGAAATTCGAATATTTTGACTTCATATTTGGAGACCATTATCAAAGGAAATGGGAGAAAAAACTTCCCGAAACAAACATATAGAAAAAAAAACAAAGAAAAACACGCATTCTTTTTTCTGTTTTACATAGTGTTTAGTCTTTGTTTTTAGGGTACGTCTTTCTTTGAATAGTTTTTTTTTGTTTCTGTTGATAAAGGTTTCTAGGTTTATCCACATTTATTAGGACTTTTGTTATTATCTTTGTATTTATATTTCATTTTCACTGTCATATTTACCTGTTTTAACTATATTTTTGTTCCAATATCAAATGGAAAGGTAGTGTGGTCTAAGAAATTATTTATGAAAATCGAAGAAAATCGAAATTCCATGGGACTGTTGATTCTTTTTCAGGATTGATATTTTCTTGGTTGATTTTAACTTTATCGTCTTCCTGATGTTTCTCTTCACCTTTCTTGGATCTTACCTTAAATATAGTTTCTACAAATTTATTCCCATTTTCTTTGCTTTCTTTTCTTTTCTCATTCTTCACGGGCAGCAATTTTTCTTGCTCATCATTTTTAAGCACCTCTACCTTTTCTTGTGCTTTCTCCTCAATACTTCCTTGTTGTATTAACTTACCTGCTGCTTGTTTAATTTCTTTCCTGCTTTTTTCTTTCCCAGGCTCTTTTTTTACATCTCCTGGAGATTCTTCCGCTCTCCCAGAAGAAGTTTTTCCGACTACCACTTCTTCTGGGATGTTTCTTCTTATTATTATTTCTGCAGAATTTTCTTCTCCTTTAATCTTCATAAAAAATCTTCTGACAAGTTCTTTTGGCCTGTGTCTGCTATGGTCAGCATAAATTATGATACCTGATGATTCTTTAATGTCTTTCTTAAATTTTTGATTCTCTGGCTCTTTATTTATTTCTCCTGGGGTTTCTTTAACTTCTAATGAAGAAGTCTCTCTCACTAGAGTTTCTATCGTTTCAACCATCGTTTCTGTGTGATGTTCTTCTTCTTTTGTGTCTGTCTTCTTCACTATAGTTTCAACAGTATCTTTTGTTATTTTCTGCTTTGTCTCAGCCTTTGTTTCTTGTTTAATTTTTTCCTTGCATTTTCCTTCATCTCCGTTAATTCTAACTATCCATTGAGTTTCTTCAACTTTCTTTTCCTTTTCAATCTTAATTTCTTGCTCGATTTCATTTTTTTGTTTTTGTAATTTTTCTCATCATCTTTCTCAGGTTTTATCAATTCTACAGTTTCTCCAAATTTATTCCCATTTTTTTTACATTCTTCAATTTTATCCTTCTTTAAAGGCTGCAATTGTTCTTCCTTCTGATTTTGAAGTACCTCTACCTTGTTTTGGGAATTAGAATCAACCTTCACCACTTTAATACGAAGATAACCGACAAGAATTTCTGGATTTCGCCCACTATTCCTGATAGGAACATTAAAATTACCTCCTCTTAGTGTCCCCTTAATAATCTTTTCTCCATGGCCAACTTGCTTACCTCTTTTTATTATTCCTAGTATCTTTCCTTTCTCTTTCAATCGGAACGTTAAAAAAGTATCATCGCCTTCTTGGAAAAGAAATGTTTGGTTCCAGCCGGGGTTCATGCCATTCTTTACCTCCGCAGTAGGGTAGACCTTCTTATTGCATGACATTTTAACATAAAATATTGGATTCAATTTCTTTTCAAAAAATGACGGAACTCGTTCATGCTGAACAAATTCAGCATCTATTATGTTTAATTGAATAAACGGCATTTGAACATTCCAATCCGTAAGACAGAATCGTAATGTAAACCGTGTAAGCATATTATTATGTTGAATTTGATATAAAAAAAACTAAACAATGTAAATATTATCTGGTTTGTATCAGCATATTTTTCAACTCCAAGAAAATTTTTGCGATTATTTTCGTAAAATTAACTCTTAATTTTGCTATTTCTGGAAGCTGTATAAAAACCATCAATACACTATTTGACCTAGCTTTAAACGGGCAATTGTGTATTTATTTTTGGGTGCACTTTTTTTTTTACACATAGCTTAATATTATGTTTAAGAATTAAAACCATGGCATTTTATTGTCTGAAAAAACAATTTAAAGTCATGAGTTTGACAAAATTCGTTTAGAGCCTTGAATAAAAAAAAAATTAATGTGAGTGACGTCATATTGCACATTTCAATTAGGATTGAATAGAAATAGAATTTCTAAAAATAGAAATAAGTGCGAAAAATAACGTTTGAAAAAACTTCAAAAGTATGTCGATGTGCCTTTTGTTACGTTTTAACCAGTCGGACTTGCCAGCCTTGTAGGAAAAGATACAATTATCAAAACAAATTAAAAAATTACAGTCCTATTGAGAACTTTAGAATTCGGTTTTTACTAAATTTAACTATGCAAAATCTACGCTGAAATTATGGAAATTTCAAGGACTATCTGCAGAAAAGGGATTATACATTTCAGTTTTTCTCAAATTTCTCTAACGCTACATACTAATCACATTTAATGTTACATTATGTGTAACACACTGTACCGCAGTACAGTGGATAGGAAACTCTAAGTGACGATTTGAGTTCAAGCCGCTTTGCGGTAACGACGTCTACGGATTGGTTTTGTCGCGTTGGATTGGACAGGTTGTTAGACCAAAAAATTTTGTGTTGGATTTTGTATGTTGACTTTAAATTCGATGTTGATTGTCCTAGAATTTTGTCCTGTTAAGATTCTAGACATTAGATTGTTCAAGTCGTTGTTCTATTAATGACGTATCATTTTCAATAATTGTGAATTTGCATATTTTTCTATAGCATATTTTTTAGCATATTCTGCATATTTTTCATTCTATTGTCATATTTTAAATTTTAAAATCTTTACATGACGGTGGCCTATTTCGATATTGAAAGAGAAAATGAACTGTAAGTTTCCCGGAATTGGTTAACGTTCACGTTAATTCTAATAATGTACACTTTGTTTCGATTTGATGGTAGTTTTTAAGAGTTATAGATAGATCTTACACAGAGGTTTAAACCCCCGTCCAGAAATATTTAATAACCATCCCTAATATATTGTTTAAAACGCAATATTTTTTTTGCAGAATTATATATATTCACATTAAAGATGATAAACAACATCAGAAAGGTAGGTTACAATCGTAAATGATGTAAAATAGATATAAGGCAGTCTCAAAAATCAAGAGTACAGTGCCAAATTATACACAAAAACTTGAGGGTTTCATCAAAGGCCTAGGGGGGATTGTGGTTTTTCTGGTTTTAGATAATGAAAAATTTACTTGCTGTCTCAGAATTTCCATTTCATACAGACAGACAGACAGACAGACAAACAGACCAGACAGATAGACAGACCAGAGAGACAGACACACAGACAGAAAGACAGACGGACAAACATACAGACCAGACAGACAAACAGACTAGACAGACAGACAGACCAGACAGACAAACAACACAGAAAGACAGACAAACCAGACAGACAAACAAGAAAGACAGACAGACAGATAGACAGACAAGACAGACAGACAGACAAACAGACCAGACAGATAGACGGACCAGAGAGACAGACAGAAAGACAGACAGACAGACATACAAACCAGACATACAGACCAAACAGACAAACAGACTAGACAGACAGACAGACCAGAAAGACAAACAAGACAGACAGGCAGACAGATAGACAGACAGATAGACAGACAAGACAGACAGACCAGACAGACAGACCAGACGAGAGACAGACAGACAAACGGAAAGGCAGATAGACAGACATTCAGACAGAGAGACAAACAGAAAGACAGACAGACCGACAGACAAGACGGACCAGACAGACCAGAAAAACAGACAGACCAGACAGACAGACAGATAGACAAACAGACAGACAGAAAGAAAGACAGACCAGACAGACAGAGAGACAGAAAGACCAAACATACAGACGAGACACGCAGAAAAGACAGACTGACAAGACAGTCAAACAGACAGACAGACAAGACAGACCAGAAAGACAGACAGATAGAAAGACAAGACAGATATAACAGACAGAAAGAAAGACAGACAGACAGACAAACAGAAGGACAGAGTGACAGACAGAGAAGACAGACAGACTAGACAGACAGACAGATAGTTTGACAGACCAGACAGACAGATAGACAAAAAGACAGGCAGACAAGACAGACAGACAGACAAGACAGAGAGACAGAAGGACCAGACAGATAGACAGAAAGAAAGGCAGAAAGACTAGAGAGACCAGACAGAAAGACAGACATAAAGACCAGAAAGATAGACAGACAGACAGACCAGACAGACAGAAAGACAGACAGACCAGACAGACCAGACCAGACAGACAGACTAGAAAGACAGGACAGACAGACAGATAGACAAGACAGACAGACCAAAAAGGACTGGCAGACCAGACGGATAGGCAGAGAGACAGACTAGACAGACAGACCGACGGAGATACAGACCGACCAGACAGACTAGACAGACAGACAGACAGACAGATAGACCAGACAACCAAGACACACAAGACAGACCACACAGACCGTACAGACAGACAGACAGACAGACCAGACAACCAAGACACACCAGACAGGTCACACAGACCACACAGACAGAAAGACAGACAAGACAGACAAACACACACGCAAGACAGACAGACAAACCAGACAGACCAGATAGACAAGACACACCAGACAGAAATATATATATATATATATATATATATATATATATATATATATATATATATATATATATATATATATATATATATAGGAGACTCTTTGAGAAAAACCACAATCGTAGTTTTTTGTTCCCAAAAGATGGAATTACGTCAGACCGACAGACAAACGGACAAACAGACAGACAGATAGATAGATAACCAGACTAGACAGCCAGACTGAAAGATCAGACAGACAGACCAGACAAACTAGACAGACCAGACAGATAGACATACAGAAAGACAGACAGACAAGACAGAACAGGCATAAAGAAAGAAAGACAGACAAAAAGACAGACAGACAGACGGACATACATACAGAAAGACAGACAGACCAGACAGACAGACAAACAGACAAAACATACAGACAAGACATACAGACCAAACAGACAAACAGACTAGACAGACAGACAAGACAGACAGGCAGACAGACAGATAGACAGACAAGACAGATAGACCAGACAGACACACCAGACGAGAGACAGACAGACAAACGGACAGGCAGATAGACAGACATTCAGACAGAGAGACAAACAGAAAGACAGACAGACCGACAGACAAGACGGACCAGACAGACCAGAAAAACAGACAGACCAGACAGACAGACAGATAGACAAACAGAGAGACAGACCAGACAGACAGAGAGACAGACGGACAAAACATACAGACGAGATACGCAGAACAGACAGACTGACAAGACAGTCAAACAGACAGACAGACAAGACAGACCAGAAAGACAGACAGATAGAAAGACAAGACAGATATAACAGACAGAAAGAAAGACAGACAGACTGACAAACAGAAGGACAGAGTGACAGACAGATAGTTTGACAGACCAGACAGACAGACAGAAAGACCAAAAGGACAGGCAGACAAGACAGATAGACAGACAAGACAGAGAGACAGAAGGACCAGACAGATAGACAGAAAGAAAGGCAGAAAGACTAGAGAGACCAGACAGAAAGACAGACATACAGACCAGAAAGATAGACAGACAGACAGACCAGACAGACAGAAAGACAGACAGACCAGACAGACCAGAAAGACAGACACGAACAGAAAGACAGACAGACCAGACAGACCAGACAGACAGACTAGACAGACAGGACAGACCAGACAGACAGACAGACAAGAAAGACAGACAGACAAGACAGACAAACTAGACTGACCATACTAACGGACAGACAGAGAGACGGACAGACAGACAGACAGACAGACACACAGACAGACAGAAAGACGGACAAGCAGACAGACCAGAAAGACAGACCAGACATACAGACATACAGACAGAAAGACCAGACAGACAGACAGACAAGACAGACAGACCAAAAAGGACTGGCAGACCAGACGGATAAGCAGAGAGACAAACTAGACAGACAGACCAACAGAGATACAGACAGACCGGACAGACAGACTAGACAGACAGACAGACAGACAGACCAGACAACCAAGACACACCAGACAGACCACACAGACAGACAGACAGACAGACAGACAAGACAACCAAGACACACCAGACAGGTCACACAGAACACACAGACAGTAAGACAGACAAGACAGACAGACAGACAAGACAGACAGACAAACCAGACAGACCAGATAGACAAGACACACCAGACAGAACAGAGCGACAGACAAACAGACAGACAGACAGACAGATAGATAACCAGACAATCAGACTGAAAGACCAGACAGACAGACTAGACAAACTAGACAGACCAGACATATAGACATACAGAAAGACAGACAGACAAGACAAAACAAACATACAGAACGAAAGACAGACAAAAAGACAGACAGACAGACGGACATGCATACAGAAAGACAGACAGACCAGACTGACAGACAAACAGACAAAACATACAGACAAGACATACAGGCAAGACAGGCAGACAAACAGACAGACCAGACAGACAAACCAGATAGACTATACAGACGGACAGACAGACTGACACATAGATAGAAAGAAAGACAGAGAGACAGTCAGACAGACAGAGAGACAGACCAGACAGACTGACAGACAGATGGACACAGCGAACAGACAGAGAGAGAGACAAAAAGACAGACAGTCCGACAGATTGACAGAAAGATAGAATGGCAGACCAGAAAGACGGACAGAAAGAGAGACAGGCAGACCAGACAGACAGAAAGACCAGACAGACCAGACAGACTATACAGACAGACCAACAGACAAAACAGATCAGACAGACCGGACAGAAAGACAAACAGACAGACAGACAGACAGACAGACAGACAGATAGACAAACAGACAGAGAGAAAGACAGACCATATAGAAATTATATAAGAAAGGTCTTCCCTATTTTCTTTGAACCATAGTTAGTTAGTTTTTTTATATCTAAATGTTCATACTTAAGCCTCCCTTGGCTTAAAAAGGAGTAAAAATTGCTTGAAGGGGTCAAATTTAAATCACCACAAAGAATAACTGGAAAGTAGGTAGCATTTTTGCAAGCAACGCGATTAATTTCTGCAAGAAGTATTTGGAGCTGAGCTAAACGTATATCCTCTCTTTTACGATTGTATAACAAATGCGTGTTTACAATACATATCTTTTTATTAGGGTTCTTAAATGGGGTGAGGACAGAGGCACCATTTTGGGGGGGGAGGGGTGGGCAAATGCCCACCCCAGATTTTCCAGGGGGCCCAAGCTTCCACCAAAAAGGGTCCTTTGTCAGCCATAATAATAACACTATTTGCTATTAACCATTGTAAACTTTGAAAGCAGGTTAGATACATAATTTAATTCTCAAGTTCTGTCAAATGCCCATTTCCTAGATGATTATATTAATATTATAAATTCTGAATATTTGCAGCAATTCCTCTTAGTTGATAGACTAAAATCGTTCCTGGCCTATCATTTCTTGATGGAATCGTTCCTTGTTATCTTCCAATTGCACTACATAGAAGCAAATACGCGAGCGACGAAATCGCTGTCTCAGCAACTCCATGCCGTCATCGTCGACTTGGTTATTTCTCGATCGCGCACCCTGATTCAGGCCACAAGAAGCAAACTCACCGACCTGCGTTCAGATGGTTCATTTGTATCGCTTTTCAAGAAGGCTAAAGAGTTTGCAACAGAACTTGAAATTGAAGTACCTGCTGTGAATGGACCCGCGACTAAACCCTCCTCTGTTGGTCAGAAAGGACGACCTTGAAGAATTCAAAGGATCACCAAACATCGGAAATAATTTGTGACAACTCTGACGCTAGGATAGAATTTCATCGAATCTGGTAATTGGACTACTACTTTGGTGGATGAAATGAAGCAAGAATACTTCAAAACTTTTGACCGTCTACTAGCCGAATTTGACAGAAGGTTCACAGATAACTTGCCAGTGCTGAGTACGCTCGAAGCCTTGGATCCAAGCTCAACCAAGTTTATGGACACAGAGCTGCTCAAGCTTTTCTCTTCTCTTTATGGCTAGCTGGATATCGACAGCATTCTTCTCGAATCTCAAGCTAGTATTGCCAAGCGTTTCTTGCTCAATGAGGAGAAAAAGCCGGAAAACTTCCTAGACACTGTCAACCATTTCAGGCATTACCAGTGGCTTACTTAGAAGTAATTAAAGTACTTCGCATTGCTGCCACACTTCCTGAGACAACAGCGAGCAATAAGCGTTTGTTTTCTAGCCTAGAAATAGCGAAAAACTACCTGCGGTCTACAACAGGAGATGATTGTCTCAGTCACCTCCTTTTGATATTTGCAGAGAAGGAATTAGTAAAAAATTTGGACTACAACCAGCTTGTTGACGATTTTGCAAAGATGAAAGCTCGGCGGCTCCCCTTGTTACCTTGAATGTTGTTATAATTTTTTTTTCTTGTTATGTTTTTCCTTTTTGTAAATATATTTGATCTGGAAAGTTTCTGCTGCAGGGACACTGAGATTTTGGTTACAACCCTCAGCATAACAATGAAGGTTACTTTCACCGACATATTGTTTACTTAAATAAGAAAGTTTCTCGCTGAGGAATGCCAGCCTGTAGTCTGGTTGAATTTTCCACTTTCAGTTTAATCACTTAACCTCGTTGATTGTATTCTTCGTTGTTACAATTAATCTTAGAGGTCAGTGTGGCTGAGTTCCACATTTGGTTACAGTAGATTTCCAAGCAACACACGGGTGCTGAAAATGCATTTTTACTTAGAATGTTCGATCAATGTGCTGCCAAAACCCGGATTTTTCTTACGCGACACAAAGTGAATCAGGGGGGGGGGCGCAGACGGAGTTCATGCCCACCCCAAGATTTGGCCCGAATGGCGCCTCTGGGTGAGGATAGAAATAAGTGCAATGTTATCTCTATTAAGAATATTTATTCCATTTTTTTACATTTCTTAGGAATAATCTTTTTTTAGGCTGAATTTACATTTCTTTAAAAAGGTAGCACATCCATCAAACTTTCCTTGGTTTTTTGTTTAAAGACACCATAATATCCCTGAGATTGAAAGTAAGATAGGTAGGTATTATAATAATAGTCAGCTTCCACCTCCTGTAAGCACACAATATCTGCGTTTGACACTTTGAATTGGTTTAAAAGTCTTTGTTTTCTAATTGGCCGTTTTAAATTTTCTTCGATACACTTTTAGTACAAATAAGGCATTGTTTCAAGATATTGTTGAGCTAGCACATTATATGGCAATCGTAAAATCTAAAGATTGACTTTCTTGGTTTTCTTTTGGCTTTTGGCAATTTTTTGCATTTTCCCACTTTCTGATTTCCGTCAGATTCATTTTCTTAAAATTTTTACTTTTTTTGAATTTTGAAGTGTTTGTACCAATTTGTCATCTGACTCACTTCTCCAGCTGTAAAACTCGATTGATCAGACAATGGATCGAACAACAAAAGGATAGCATTAATGCTTAGCATTGCCCAGCACGATCAGATCGCTCCTCGCAACACTGCGTACCAATACTGAATTTTCTTTTTGAATTATTATTATTTTTTTTAATTTGGATTACTTAGTGTTCTCTATAAGAGCATGTTGTTAATTGGTGTTACTATCAAGCAGGATATAAGTCTAAGATTACCTGTTTGGCTTGGGATTCGCTTGAGGATGATGTGGAAATATTATGGTATTTATGGTATTATGAATTTAAGTTATTTTATTTCTATATGCATTGCTTTTCTTATCCAGCGCATGGTGCAAGTCGGTAAGTAAAAAAAATTGTGTTTATGCGGCGCATTAAGTATTTTTCATGTGGCACTTTTTTTATACAGCGAATTAAGTATTTTTCGTGCAGCGCATTAAGTTTTTATGATGTGGCGCACAGTACGGCACAACACGGCGCACGGAAAAGTGCATTGAGTGTTTTCCCATGCTGCGCACGGGGCAGTATGTTAAGTATCATCCCATGCAGCGCACCGTAACCAATTTATTTGTTACATTAATAGCGATGTCTTGAAGTTGTTTATGAACAACTAGTTAACATTTTTAAGTATTAACTAGATTACCTTGAAATTTTAGGTTAGATAAACAAATATGTAAACATGTTAGTTTCAACTTAATGAATTAAAAAAGATCACATCTCTTCTTTGAATAGAAACACATTTGGTTGGTAAATGAATTTGTAACTCTTTGTCCTGTATAATTTTCTATTATAATTTTGAAAAAGAAAAAAAAGTTAAATTATAGCGTTTTAGTTTTCAGAACGTTATTTGACAAAATAATCGAGCTTGTAATAATTATATATTTATCACTTAGCGTCGATATCCTGCATAGTGATTGGTTATCTCTTAAAATGTTTGGCCAAGATCCTGCATTTTGATTTGTTATTTCATAAAATGAGTGGCAACTGTTCATGAGTCTGGAATTCGACATGGCGATCCTCAGATATAATCTGACACTCTTTCAAAATCTCTTTAGGTTTTTAGTCATAAATGTTTACGAATATCATTTTTTCTTTTATTTATTCCCTTTTTTTCTCAACGAGTATATATCTGTCAAGTGTAAATGTTTCTTTACACTCTTCTTATACAAAAGGCATTTGTTGGGTAAATGCCTTTTACCTTACCATAAAATATGGTAAGGCTAACTTTTTTGCAATTTTTATTATTTCGTGTTTCTTTTTTAAAACTCGCATCTCATTTGGCGATAAACTATAGATTGAATTTCAATATGTTTTCGTATATATTTTTTTATCAAATAAAATTTTTATATATTTATATAAAAGGAGTTCAATTTAAAAGATAGTCGAAGATTTTTATGGCAGGATTTTATAACAATTAGGGTAATCAGTCTTATTTACAGACGTATTTGGTTTGCAAAATATTTAGTTTTGTGTTTGTAAGCATAATTTTGACAGCATTAAGAGACAAAAATAGGTTAGTTACTATGCTATTAGTGACGTCATAAGAGTTATTTAAGCTTATATCAAGGATATATATATATATATATATATATATATATATATATATATATATATATATATATATATATATATATATGCGATAACCACTCCCTGTCAACTTTGAATTTTTCAGAAAATTAAGGGAGATTTTGTTTGTTTGAAGAATTTTCGAACAGTTTTGTTTAGTTAATGGTCTATTTCTGAAAGGTTTGGAGAACTTTTGGTTTTACTTGGAATCCAAAAGTCTCGTCTTGTAGGCACTTGATTTTGGTTGGGTTTTAAAGCATCAGTGTTACTTAAAGTTCTTTTCCACGGCATATTTATTGGTTAGCGCTAGTTACGCATACAAGTAGGTTAATTAGCTAAGGAGTTATTACCTTTTCAGTTTGAAGTCCTTCTGGGGATTCTTCTAGAAATGCTATATTTTTTTTATCACTTGAATTTTTTCGAATTTAATTTATTTTTGTACGTGTCTCTTTTTACTTTTTTTTCGTTTTAAGATAATTTTTTGATGATTTTCTTTAGCATGAATAATTGAAATAAATTCCATGTCTATAATTGCTTTGGACATATTTTGGTAGTAAACTCGGTAATTAATTAATAGAGGTGGAATTAGTAACTAAGAAAATACAATACTTTCAAAAAGTTTTGGGCTCGAATTTAATACCATGGGGAGGATTGGATGGGGTAATATCCGAATTTTAGTAAATTAAAATTTTATATCTGAGAAATTGGATTGGCTTTTTCAGTCTATCACAAAATTTTCTTGTTTTCGTCACATATAATGAATTTTCACTTGCTCACTTTATGACTTGTTGGAGTAACGAAGAAGTTGCGATTCAAGGAGTCCTCCCAAGCTAAATGTGGAAAGGTCAGCTGAAACATGCCTAGCCCTTCCACCAGAACCCGCAAGGGCGTCCGTTGTCGTTTGATCTCAGGTCGTGTGTATAACAGGCTGCTCCTATTTGTAGAATAATAATGTCCTCCCGTGTAGTTTGTGGGAAGGAGAGTTGAAACGCGCCTAGCCTTCCCACCACCACCCGCGAGGGCGTTGGTCGTTTGTTGGTCTTAAGTATTTTTTAGTTCGAATAATAAATTATTCTTATTTCGTCGGGTAATTTATCCGTCAATGATTTCAATAGGTCTTTTATTTGAGTAGAATTATAAACCTTACTTATAACTCTACTCGAACAAAGTAGATTAGATGCCAAATTTAAATGCCTTTTGGGTATTCGCAAGTTACAGCAGTATTAATGAGTCTTATTGTTAAAAGTTAATTTGTTTGTCAATATTAAATAATCTCACAGACACCTAGGATTTACATTGAAGAAAATAGCCTTTATGTTTAAAAAAATTTTTAATCTTCCCTTAGATAACAAGACAGAAATTCCTGTTGTGCAAGTGTTAATTATAAAGGTGTTAATAAGCTTTAATGTTAAGAAATTTTTTTGCAGAATATGTTAGTGTAGGCCAGGAGTATTTTATAATTAAATTCTTGTTAGAACGAAATGATCCAAAGTTCCCTCTTTGTGAGTTATTAGTATCGATATAACTTACTTAAAATATTGACTATGTCAGTTGACAAGGTTGGTCAATTTTCTTGACCTGAACTTTTGCACCCTTGTCCTAATAAATTCATTTTTTAGGGATCTTTTATCACAGGTTCGTACCTTGGCGAAACAAATTTTTGAAGAGGCATTTCTTTTGTTTTATCGGTAGATGATTTATTAATTTTACCCTTGGCTGATAGATTGCTTATTAATAATCAAATTTATCTGGCTTTTCGACAACTCGACCTGATCTTGTAGTTACCTTTTGTTCTTTAGGCTCAGTATCTTTTTTCTTTGGTTTTGCTAGTGATATTAAATCGAATTTCTTATATTGTTTCTTTAGGAGCTTTTGACCTTTCAGTTGTGCTTTTTTGGCTTGAGCAATAGCACTGTGTGGTCTTGTTCTTTCTGAGTCCTTGAGTTTATCTGCGTCTGATTCACTGTCAGTATCTGAGGAGCTAGTGCTTGTACTTAGTGTCTTGTATTTAGTGTCTGGTTCTTTTGAAGAAGAAGTCTGAGATTTTGGTGTTGATCCTGCTTGACCTTCATAAATCTCTTCTCCTCGTGAAGTAGAGGGTTCGCTAATTGATTCGTCTTGTTGATTTCTTGGCTCGGGAGAGTTGAAGGATTCTTGGGAGATTTGGGAGGAGTCAAACGTTTTCTTAGGATGCCTCCATTGTTTAAAAGGAATTTCTGCAGGAGGATGGGGAATTGATTGCATCATGGTTTCCTTCCAAGATACCCAGTCCTTTGGTTTTGCTTTTGACACTGTCATGTTGTGATATTGTTGTTCGCTGGTAATTGGGTTTGCTTCAAATATACTTTGTCTGGTTTTATCGGATAATTAATAAAATCCATTGCTTCACGCAATGTTTGTTTTTGGGGCTGATTGACTTGTTCTGGCTCTTTGTCACCAGGAGTCTATATAGCCTTATTTAATTCATCGTATAACGTAAGAGGTCTGCTTTTTTGTGTAACAGGGTTTACCATATCGTCGGGGAAGTGCTTTGGGGGGTAAAGAGTTCAGATTCTATCTGGGAAAAATTGTGTTTGTGGAGAAATCGTATAGTCTAATTCTTCTGATTCTTCACTTGAAGATGAGTCAGTTTCCTTGCGTCGCCACGTGACGAGGGTACTTTTTGGGGGGTGATCCTATTTGTCATCGTTAAAAATTCATTAAATTTTTCCTCGTCACTACAATTTTCAAAATATCCTTGTTTAAAATTGAAAGGGTTAAGCTCACTTAGTCTAGATCGAGGTGGTTCATTTTTGTCTTCCAAGGTATTCGATGTTGACGGGTGCGGGGTCCATGTTCTTGTGAATTTTGCCCTTTTTATACGACTAATATGAGTCTTGTAGATTTTTCCCGATTTCGATTTTAAGAGTTTAAATGTAGCGTTATTATCATATTTTTTAATTATTCTGTAGGGTCCGGAATATCGATCAGCGAGCTTTTTACCGTCCGCTTTGTTTTCATTTTTTAAGTAAACGCAATCCCCTATTTGAAAATTGAGTTCCCCCTTAACATTTTGAATATTTTTGGCTTCTTGTTTTATTTTTGATTTTTCGATTTCTTGTTTCACAAGTTTATAAGTTTTTCTCATTCTGTTAATAAATTCGTTTATAATCTTCGGAATCATTATAGTATTGTCTTGACTCTAATTTCCTTATGCGGGATTCGAAAATCTCGTCCGAATAATATATAAAATGGGTTATCACGTATTACTGGGGAGAAAGCTGTATTAATCACATTTGTTAAATAGGGTAAAGTTTCGTGCCAATCTCTTCTATCACCCTTAGTGTAAATCCCTAAAATATTAGAGAATAGCTTGTGTCTGTTCTCGCTTTTTCCATTGGCCTGGGGGTGGTAGGGGGTCGGTACCAATTTATTTATTTGAAGGAAAGACAATAAATCCTTGGTAGCTTTTGAAACAAAATTAGGGCCATTGTCGCTTAATACTGTATTAGGGACACGGAAATTAAGAAATATTTTAACAAGGGCTTTTGATGTAGCGTAAGCGCTGTGGTTTTTTTATGGCTTAACAAATGTGAAACCAGAAAAATGATCGATTACTGAAAGTACGCAGGTATACCCTTTGTTGGATATGGGTGATCCGCCACTTGTACCATACAAATCGAAAGAAACTATATCGAATGGAAACTAGGCCGTAGGTGTTTTTCGTAATATTGGATTAGGGTAGATTTGAGGATTTTTTCTTAAATTACATGTTTCACAACTATTAACAGAATTCTTCAACTTTGTTAAGGCTGAAATGACGAAAAAGTATTGTTTTATTCTATGAAAGGTTTCATCAATGCCAAAATGTCCCCCTGTCTTCGAATGAAAAAATTCAAAAGTGGGTATTTCAGGAATTTTGGGTAAAACTGGTACGATGGAAGTTTGATTTCTATTATTATTATCAGTCATTATTCTACATAATATTTTCTCATCTAAATCATAATAAAAAATTATCAATTCCTTTTTTAAAAGATTTTATGGTATCAGGTAGTTCTTTATCATGCAAGAAATAATCTATTAGAGCAGCACAGATATTGTCTTTCTTTTGAAATATCTTTATGTTATTTAATGAAAGCGGGCTGTCTTTGTGTTTTTCCTTAACTGGATTATTGGTTTTTATTTTTAAATTTTTACCTTTTGGAGCGTATTTTGCTTTTATCGTGTTCATTTTGCTTTTATCGTGTTCATCATGTTCAACTTCTTCATTTTCGTTTTCTATGGGAGCATTATCTGGAAATATACTAAGATACTCGCATGGGGCGTTTTGTTTCTCCCTTAAGGTATTCAAATTCATAGTCTAAATCTTGGATTTTCAGTATTCATCTCGCGAGTATTCCTGTTGGCTTTTTGAAAGTTTGTAGATATTGTAGGCTTTTATGGTCGGAACGTAGTTTAAATTTTCTTCCTACCAAATAATGTTTAAACTTGTCGAGATGGTGTATAATTGATAATAATTCAAGCTGTGTAGCAAAGTAATTACTTTCTCCGGGTGTGAGGGTACGAGAAGCGTACGCTATAACTTTTTCTTCTTCGTTTATTATTTGGGAGAGAATCGCCCCGATTCCCTTGGTTGAGGCATCCGTTGTAACAACGAATTGTCCTGATTGGAAATCTGTTAATGATAATATGGGTTCTGAAATAAGAGCCTTTTTTAAATAGTCTAAGGAATCCTGGGCTATTTAGACCAAATAATTTTTTGTGGGTTTCCTCTAGTATGGTCAGTTAGGGGTTTCACAACTTGTGCGTAATTCCTTGTAAATTTTCGAAAATAACTCATTAATCCTAAGATTCCTTGTAATTGCTTAATAGTTTGGGGGGGGGGTTATATTTTTAACAGATTTTATTTTTTCAGGGTCTGGAGAAATTTGTACTTGTGTTACAACTACTCCTAAATAATTTATTTTTATTTGAAGAAGGTTTACTTTTTCTGGTCTACATTTTAAATTACCTTCTCTAAATTTCTCAAATACTTTAGCTAGGGTTACTAAATGGTCTTCAGGATCTCTTTCCATCGCGGTAACGTCATCAACAAGGTGAATTATGTTATTTAGACCTCTTAACAAATGAAGTGATTGTCTACACAATGCACTTGAGCTAGTTTTTAGTCCAAAAGGTACTCTTAAATATTCATAATAGCCACACTCTGTCGTAGAAAACACAGTTTTGTGTACACCCCCCTCTGCTATTTTTACTTGATGATAGCCTTGTGTCAAATCTAGGGAAGTAAATATTTATTTTTATTTGATATGGAATCTAGAATTTCATCTATTCTAGGTAGGGGAAATTTGTCACTAACTACTTGTTCATTCAGGGCTCTTTAATCTACTACTAACCTAAGATCATTATTTTTCTTTCGCACAAGTATAATGGGCACAGAATATGGACTTATAATTGGTCTTATGACTTGGTTTCTTTCGATGTCATAGATTTTATTTATTAGCCATTCCTTATGCTTAAATGGGATACGGTAGGGCTGTTTTGCCATTGGTAGTCCCGTAGTTTGGATTGCTTGTTCATAAAATGGGATAAGTCCTATATCGTCTTCAGATGTCGAAAAAATATCTTTATATTCCCATAGTAAGTCGCATAATTTTTGTTTCAATGGAATGTCAGTTATGTGATTTAGTTCGAATTTTTCAAGAAATTGAGTTCTTGTCAGAGGACTTTCCTTGTTAATTTGAATATATATATTACTGACTAAGTTTTTTTCAGTTTTTTCCCAATTGTTTATATCCGTTTCCGATATTGTTTGTATTTCTACTAAGCACGTTCCTTTGCTTAGGGTAATCAGTTCATTTGCGTGAGTGTTCGTTACCTAAATGTAACCTTCACCCTTTATAATTTGTTCTTCGCAGGTTATATTTTTTGGTATATCTTCCAACGGTGAGGCTACCCAGATATCATTTTTATCATTAGTCGGTTCTAACATTTGCGATATTTGGATTCTCTGCATTGATTTTGGGGGAATTTTAGTCTTTCGGACTAATAAATCCATAATATTTTTCATTTTGCTCGTCATTTATTAAATTCAACCTATTATCTTTTGGTTCTCTCCTGGCAGGCTCTGTACTTACAAGTTTTTTCCACAGATTGGAAATTCCTTGAATTTGTTTCTTTCTATATTCTTTCATATTGCCTATGCTCTCCTTTACCTTATTTGCTTTTATGCTATTTATTATTGTTATGGTCTCAGTCGGGTAGATAAATTTTGAGTAAATTTTATGGGCTTTTTGAAAATTGGCACCTATTATTGCCTCGTACGGAAAATTTTTACATATTACAAATCAAGTGTTGAAATTTTTGTTGTCCTTGCGCAAGTTTAGATACACAGATTCCCTTACGTTCAGGTCATGTCCGGTTACGCTTGATAAGTTGGGACACGTATTATTCATTCGTCGTTTAATATAATTGGGGAATTTGTTAAATACGTAAGTATTTATCACATTTACCGTCGCCCCTGAATCTATAAGGGCTGAAAACAAATATTAAACATTAAATATTGGTAACCAAAATATTGGTAACATTTTATTATTGTCAGCACTCAAAAATGGTATAATCACTGGTGTGGACCTAAAGATACATCTGCCGCCAAATTTTGGTCCTAAGAATTTTGGAGGCTTGTTTCGTTTCCCTGGGGTTCCCAGATGTCAGGTGTAGAACTTTCATTTGTTCTGCTTTGGTTTTCTTGATTATTAATTGAAATCGAGTTGTTATATTGGTTCCGTCGGCTGATATAACTACCTCTTGTATTTCTATTCCAACCATTTAGGTTGGTTTGTCCTTCCGCGATACTGATACGTACTGCGTTGGAATCTTTGATTTGGAATTTGGGAGTTACCTCCTGGTAGAAAGGTGTTTCCCCGGTTACCTCTGGTGGCATACCCACTATAATTTGTCCCCCTGGACAAACGCATACTCGTCCCTCTAAAATTAGGACGAAAATTATTATTTACAAAACAATTCCCGGCTATATGGCCTAATCGGTTGCAGGTGTAACACCTGATTCGTTGGTTATCGGCTTGTGATCGCAATTGATTATTAGGGGCAAAGCTTACTTGTCATGGAGATGTCGTGGTTCAAATTTCATTTCGAAGTGGTTTTGGTGATGATTTTCTGGAAAAATATCGTGGAGAGGGATCTCTTGATTTTATAGCTGTTTTGCTTTCTACTGCATTTATTGACAATTTTTGATGCTTTAGGGCAATTGAGTCTATTTCTACGGCTCTTTCATTTTCCCGAACTGCCAGTTCATATCATCGATATATTTGGCAATTAATAGACGATATAGTTTTGGGTTGAGTCCCTGTTTAAATACATTAAGTATTATTTTTTTCATATAGCCCCCCTTCGCCTGGACCGTATCGCGCTTCTGTTGCGATTCTAATTTTATGTAATTATTCTCTTACGTTTTGGGTCTGTTCGAATGTTACCATTCCGTGTTTTAGTTTGTTCAATGAACTAGTGTCAATGAATCTCTTCCGAAAAGCTTGTTGTAATAACTCTATTGAGTTAATTGTCGAGGTGGCTTCTGTTCCTACGGTATTTTCAATTTGTTTTAAAAAAGTCAATGCCTGTCCTTTTAGTCTTAAGAGTGGCATGTTTTTTAATACTTTAAGTCAATTTTAGTCATTTCCACAAATTGTCCGAAATGGATGTTGAATTGATCCACATCTGTATCCCCTTCATACTCAGGTAATGATTTAGCAATTTCTACCGAAGTTGCAATAATTTGTTGCGCTTTTAATAATTCATCTTGTTCCTGGGCCATATATGTTATTTTAGTTTAGTTCCTCTTTAAAGAATTATTGATGGTTTTCGGTATATAATTTTTTTTTAATTTTACTGGTATTTCATTTTAATTATTAAAGATTCTAATTATTTTTGGATGGGGTATACACATTAAAAAAAACACATAAGTAGAAATGAAATTATACTGCACTTAAAAATCAAAAAATAATTTATAAATAAGCATACTTGTCTAAGGTAGTAGGTAGTATTGTCAGGCACATACAGTTCCTTTTAGTGTCTTTATTGAAGGCTGCGCCAAGGTTACGGGGGGGTTTCTTCGGAAGAGGAGTTAAGCGACGTTAACATCTAAACATGGGAGCAGGGTAGCTAAGGGATATAGACTAAGAGGGCTCTATAAACAAATCCCTATAACCATGGAGATAGAGTCATTACTGTGATGTTCAGGTCTCCTGAGTTGTGAAGATTCCCCTGGGAACGATCCAACAGACAAGAGGAACTGTACCTGATACTTGGACTCATAGACATAAGACAGTTATTGGAAAATATTTTTTATTTTCTTACTTCAATACAACTTCAGATAATATGACTTCAATATGTATTAGCTGTGTGTTGTACATCAATGAGAGAACTTTTTGAATACCCTCCTGGCTTCCAGGGCTGCTTTATATCCAGAGTCAATCCGGTTTTCTGAATTGAGCACTGGGTAGATTGACCTCAGAAATGTCACAATACAACTGTATTTTTTATTATCCAACATATGGTCTAACCTCCTCACAAAAGATTTATTTTTATAACGAGGATTTTCACCTCTAGTTCGTTGACCAAACCAGTAATGAAAATCTGGTTTCTAATCGGCTTATTCAAAAGTTACATTTTTGAATCTAATTTGATAGTTTAAAAAGCATCATTTTTTGCTTGCTGTAAAACTTGTGCCAAAAGCACGAATCCTATGGAATCATGAATTTTATTTTTTTAAATCTTTAGAAGTCTAAAAGATTCTTTTTTTTAAACTTTATAAAGTGAACAAATGAGGGATTTGGTTCTGAGTTCTGTAGGGGGGAGGGGGGTTGTATGTCACAGTCTGTCTGTCTGGTATCTCTGTCTGTCTGTCTGTCTGTCTTTCTTGTCTTTCTCTTTCTTTTCTGTCTGTCTGGTCTTTCTGTCTGTCTGTTTGTCTGTCTGTCTGGTTTGTCTGGTCTGTCTGTCTGGTATGTCTGTCTGTTTGTCTTTCTTGTCTGCGTGTCTCGTCTGTATGTTTGGTCTGTCTGTCTGTCTGGTCTGGTCTGTCTTTCTGTCTGTCTGTTTGTCTATCTGTCTGTCTGTCTGTCTGTCTGTCTGTTTGTCTTTCTGTCTTGTCTGTCTGATCTTTTTTGTCTGTCGGTCTGTCTGTATGTTCTGTCTGGTCTGTCTAGTCTTTCTGGCTGTCTGGTGTGCCTGTCTCTCTTTCTGTCCGTCTTTCTGGTCTGTCGTTCCATCTTTCTGTCTGTCTGTCGGACTGTCTGTCTTTTTGTCTCTCTCTCTCTGTGTTCGCTCCGTCCATTTGTCTGGTCTGTCTGTCTGGTCTATCTGTCTGTCAGTCTGTCTCTCTGTCTGTCTGACTGTCTGTCTGTCTTTCTTTCTTTCTGTCTATCTATCTGTCAGTCTGTCTGTCTGTCTGTATGGTCTATCTGGTTTGTCTGTCTGGTCTGTCTGTTTGTCTGCCTGTCTTGCCTGCATGTCTTGTCTGTATGTTTTGTCTCTTTGTCTGTCAGTCTGGTCTCTCTGTCTTTCTGTATGTATGTCCGTCTGTCCGTCTGTTTTTTTGTCTGTCTTTCTTTCTGTATGTCTGTTCTGTCTTGTCTGTCTGTCTTTCTGTATGTCTATATGTCTGGTCTGTCTAGTTTGTCTAGTCTGTCTGTCTGGTCTTTTAGTCTGGCCGTCTGGTTATCTATCTGTCTGTCTGTCTGTCTGTTTTTCTGTCGGTCTGTTCTGTCTGGTGTGTCTTGTCTATCTGGTCTGTCTGGTTTGTCTGTCTGTCTTGTCTGTCTGTCTGTCTTGTCTGTCTTTCTGTCTGTGTGGTCTGTGTGACCTGTCTGGTGTGTCTTGGTTGTCTGGTCTGTCTGTCTGTCTGTCTAGTCTGTCTGGTCGGTCTGTCCTTCTGTTTGTCCGGTCTGTCTGTATCTCTGTCGGTCTGTCTGTCTAGTCTGTCTCTCTGCTTATCCATCTGGTCTGCCAGTCCTTTTTGGTCTGTCTGTCTGTCTGGTCTTTCTGTCTGTATGTCTGTATGTCTGGTCTGTCTGCTTGTCCGTCTTTCTGTCTGTCTGTGTGTCTGTCTGTCTGTCTGTCTGTCTCTCTGTCTGTCAGTTAGTATGGTCAGTCTAGTTTGTCTGTCTTGTCTGTCTGTCTTTCTTGTCTGTCTGTCTGTCTGGTCTGT
Organism: Artemia franciscana; assembly: GCF_032884065.1. Classification (NCBI taxonomy): domain Eukaryota; kingdom Metazoa; phylum Arthropoda; class Branchiopoda; order Anostraca; family Artemiidae; genus Artemia; species Artemia franciscana. Next base: position 6,678,646 of record NC_088876.1, read on the forward strand.
CTAGTCTGTCTGTCTGGTCTTTACTTTACTTTTTTACTTTACTTTACTTTTGAAGACCTTTCAAAAATTGTGAATAGGTGGGAATCTAACATTCTAACAATAAGTGATGAAAAATACAAGAAGATGCCAATATTAAATTGAAATTTAAATTAAGTAAATGTGTCAGTGTGATCTTCATTATATAATTTTAATGTATTTGTCCGCCTTAAGGTTAGAATACCTGGGATCAATGGAATACTAAATACAATCGATAAAAATTCAAATAAAAAAAACAACAATTGGAATCAGGTATTCACGTGTAAACCTTGCTGATGTCAAGTGATGTATTAATGTAATTTAAGTGTAAGGTGTAGGGTCAATACAAGGTGTAGGAATATGTAAATCAAAATTTTCTTTAAATAATCATTTTGAGGTGAAAGAATTAAAATAAACATATTTATTTGACAATAAAGAATTTTAAGAAAGGTAAAATTTAAGGAAAGGGGATGATCTGATTGACGAGGGCGTCAATCTGCAGCGGGAAAGGGGATATGTGACATACAATCCCCCTCCCCTCTACAGAACTCAGAACCAAATCCCTCATTTGTCCACTTTAGAAAGTTTTAAAATAAGAATCTTTTAAACGTCTAAGGATTTTAAAGTTAAAATTCATCATTCCATAGGATTCATGCTTTTGGCACAAGTTTTACAGCAAGCAAAATATGATACTTTTTAAACTATCAAATTAGATTCAAAAATGTAACTTTTGAATAAGCCAATTAGAAACCAGATTTCTATTACTAGTTTGGTCAACGAGCTAGAGGTGAAATCCTCGTTATAAAAATAAATCTTTTGTGAGGAGGTTAGACCATATGTTGGATAATAAAAATAACAGTTGCATTGCGACATTTCTGAGGTCAATCTACCCAGTGCTCAATTTAGAAACCCGGATTGATTCTGGATATAAAGCAGCCCTGGAAGTCAGGAGAGTATTCAAAAAGTTCTGTCTTTGATGTACAACACACAGCTAATACATATTGAAGTCATATTATCTGAAGTTGTATTGAAGTAAGAAAATAAAAATTATTGTCAAATAATTATCTTATGTCAATGAGTCCAGGTATCAGGTACAGTTCCTCTTGTCTGTTGGATCATTTCCAGGGGAATCTGCACAACTCAGGAGACCTGAAAATCACAGTAATGACTCTGTCTCCATGGTTATAGGGATTTGTTTATAGAGCCATCTTATTCTATATCCCTTAGCTACCCTGCTCCCATGTTTAGATTTGTACGTCCCTTAACTCTTCTTCTGAAGAAACCCCCCCTCCCTAAAAAGACCAGACAGACGGACAGACAGGCTAGAAAGACAAACAGACAGACAGACAGACAGACAGACAGACAGATAGACAGACAGACAGACAAACAGACAGACCGACAGACAAACAGACATACAGACAGACATACAGACAGACAGAGAGACAGAAAGACGAAACAGACAGACCAGACACACCAGGCAGACCAGACAGACCCGACAAACCAGACAGACCCGACAAACTAGACAGACAGACAAACAGACAGATAGACATACAGACTAGACAGACAGACAGAAAGACTAGACAGACAAACTAGACAGACCAGACAGATAGACATACAGAAAGACAGACAGACAAGACAGAATAGATAGACATACAGAAAGACAGACAGACAAGACAGAATAGATAGACAGACAGACAGACAAACCGACAGACAGACAGACAGACAGAAAGATAGACAGACAGAAAGACAGACAGAAAGACAAACCAGACAGACAGACCAAACACAGACAAGACGTACAGGCAAGACAAACAGATCAGACAGACAGACCAGACAGACCAGACAGATAGAAAAAAAGAAAGAAAGACAGACAGACAGAAATACCAAACATACAGACAAGACAAAACAGAGACAAGAAGACAAAACAAGACAAAACAGACAAGACAGACAAGACAGACAAGACAGACCGGATAGACAGACATAAAGACAGAACAGTCAGACAGACCAGACAGACAGAAATACAGACCAGTCAGACAGACAAGACAGACAGACACACAAGGCAGACAGATCAGACTGACCAGACAGAATAACAGACAGAAATACAGACCAGTCAGACAGACCAGACAGACAGACACACAAGGCAGAAAGATCAGACTGACCAGACAGACTAACAGGCAGACCAGATAAACAGACAGACAAGACAGACCAGACAGACAGACAGAAAGACAGACAGACAGACCACATAGAAACACAGACCAGAAACACAGACAGACCAAACAACAGAAAGACCAGACAGACAGAGAGATAGACAGACAAGACAGATATAACAGATAGACAGACAAACAAAAAGACAGAGTGACAGACAGACAAGACAGACAGACAGACAGACTAGACAGACAGACAGACCAGAAAGACCAGACAGACTAGACCAAGAGACAGAAAGACCAGACGGACAGACCAGACAGATAGACACACAAAAAGACAGACAGACAAGATAGAACAGACAGACAGACAGACATACAAAAAGACAGACAGACAAGATAGAACAGACAGACAGACAGACAAACTGATAGACAGACCAGACAGACAGACAGACAGACAAACTGATAGACAGACCAGACAGACAGACAGACAGACTAAACATACGGAAAAGACACACAGGCAACACAGACAGACAGGCAAACAGACAGACCTGACAGAGCAGACCAGACAGACCAGACCAGACAGACAGACAGACAGACAGAGAAACAGACCAGAAAGACAGACAGAGAGACAGACGAGAAAGACAGACAGAGAGACAGAGAGACAGACCAGACAAAGAGACAGACCAGACAGACCACACAGACCAGACAGACTGTCAGACAGACAGACAGAAAGACAGACAGATAGACAGTCAGACAGACGGACAGAAGACAGACAAGACAAACATACAGACAGACAAACGATACAGAGAGACAGACAGACAGACCACATAGAAACACAGACCAGAAAGACAGACTGACCAGACAACAGAAAGACCAGACAGACAGACAGAAAAGACCAGACAGACAGAGAGACAGACAGACCATACAGACAGACAAATCAGACACAATAGACAGACAGAATGACAACACAGTAAAACAGACAGACAGAAAAGACAGACCAGAAAGACAGACAAGACAGATATAACAGACAGACAGAACGACAGACAGACAGACAAACAAAAAGACAGAGTGACAGACAGAAAAGACAGACAGATAGAGAGACTTGACAGACAGACAGACAATTTGACAGACAGAACAGACCAGAAAGACAGACAGACCAGAAAGGACAGGCAGACCAGACAGACAGGCAGAGAGACAGCTAAGACACACCAGACAGACTAGACCGACAGAAAAACAGACAGACAGACAGACCGACAGGCAGACAGACCGACAGACAGAAAGACAGATTAGACAGAAAGACCAGACAGACAGATAGACTAGACAGACAGAGAGACCAACCAGATTGACCAGACAGATAGACAGATAGACAAGACAGACCAGATAGACAAGACAGATAGATAGACAGACAGAAAGACAGATTAGACAGAAAGACCAGACAGACCGATAGACAGACAGACATGACAGACAGACAGACAGACAGTCAGACAGACAGAAAGACAGAAAGACTGACAGACCAGACAGACCAGATAGAAAAGACAGAGAGATAGACCGACAGACCAGACAGATAGATTGACAGACAGACAGACAGACTAGACGGACAGACCAGCCCAGACAGACAGAGAGATAGACAGACAGACAGACAGACAGACAAACCAGACAGACTAGACAGACAAGACAGACCAGAGAGTTAGACAGACAGAGAGACAGACAGACCAGACAGACAGACAGATAGACAGACAGACCAGACATTCAGACAGATAGACAGACAGACCAGACAGACAGACAGAGAGACAAACCAGACAGACAGACAGAGAGACAAACCAGATAGACAGACAGAGAGACAGACGGACCAGACAGACAAGACAGACCAGAAATACAGACCAGTCATATGGACCAGACAGACAGACAGACACACTAGAAAGACAGACAGACAGACAGACTGGTCTTTCTGGTCTGTCTGTCTTGTCTTTGTGTCTGTCTGTCTGTCTTGTCTGTCTGTTTGTCTGGTCTGTCTCGTCTTTCTGTCTCTCTTTCTGTCAGTATATCTGTCTATCTGTCTGTTTGGGTGTTTATCTGTCTTTCTGTCTGTCTTTCTTTCTGCTTGTCTCTCTGTCTGTCTGTATGTCTTTCTGTCCATCTGTCTGTCTGTCTGTCTGTCTGTCTGTCTGTCTGTCTTGTCTGTCCCTCTGTCTAGTCTGCCTGTTTTGTCTGGTCTGTTTCTTCTGTCTGTCTGTCTGTCTGTCTTTCTGTCTGTCTGGTCTGTCTGTCTGTATGTCTGTCTGTCTGTCTGGTCTGTCTGTCTGTATGTCTGTCTGTCTGTCTGTATGTCTGCCATATATTGTAAATGTGTCCACTTCGTTTTTACTATAATAAATAAAAACTCATTGAAACTTATAAATGTCATTATTAACTTATTAAACGAATAAGTGTCATTATATTTAAATTAAACTGACAATCCATGGTCATTTGTTGGTATTTTTTTCAGTAAAGTGCAAATCTTGTTCTGGTCTTGAGAAAAGATGGGGATTATCGGCCCTGCTCATTTCAATTTTTGCTCGTTTTGAGTTTGACTGGTCTATTTATGGTAATTTCTTTTCTTTTTTAGTTTTATTTATTTATGGGTAGTGATTTGCAATAGCTTTATGCTTGGAAGATTAGTTGACTTTATTTCTAATGTTTTTTGGCTTAATGGGGCTCTTTACTTTTGTTTGAAAAACTTGTTTCATGGAAAACGTTTTATATATTAGTTTTAGAATAAATAACCGAGTAAAATTGAAATTAATAAAAATTTAAAACGAATAGGGCTGACAACCTTTATGTCTTCTCAAGGCTAGAATATAATTTGCACTTTACTGAAAAAAGGATACATTTTCAATGTTTTCCCTTTTTTACTTTAATAAATGGAAAATTATCAAATCCTTAAAGGATAAATATTCCGGAAATCCACTGTCAAAAGCTAGGGACACGCCAAACTCAATAACAAGGAAAATCAAAATGAGCCAATGATTTCGCTAAGTATTTCAAGATAATTCTTTTGGAATTTATTTAAAAGTTCGTTATAATGAAAACTAAATATTTTAAATTGCCAAGTTAATTTATTTGCAGAAAACCCTCTTAAAATCAATTTTTGCCTTAAAGTTTTACATCTATTTTTAAAATCAAAATAATTACTACAAATCCTTGCATATCTAAGTAACTGTGAGAAAAATGCCGAATATGTGATATTTGAGTGTATATTACTTTCAGGGAACGGGAAATTAATCATTTCAAAATCGAAATCATCCGTTTTATTATACATTTTAAAACTTAATTTATTATTATCAAAAATATTAATATTTAAATCTAAGAAATGATCTTCTAGACCAGTGCCATGTCTAGGTTCAAGAGTAAGCTCTGATGGATATATATTTTTAGAAATATCAATGAATTCCTTACAATTTAAAACCAAAATATCATCTAAATATCTTTTATTATTTGACAAAACATGTTTTATATTATTTAGATTATAATTTAAACATATATATATATATATATATATATATATATATATATATATATATATATATATATATATATATATATATATATATATATATATATATATATATATATATATATATATATATATATATATATATATATATATATATATATATGTATATTTAAATGACAATCCAAGGTCATTTGTTTTGTTTTGTTTTTTTTTGCAATAAATTCCATTTTTTGTTCTGGTCTTGAGAAGGCATGAGGGATGTCAGTTCTACTTATATTAATTTTTGCCTGTCTTGTATTTGACACGGTTATTTATTGTATTCTCTGTTCGTTTTTGGTTTCATTTATTTGTTTTGGTAATTTGTGGTGTTTTTGCGATTAGAAAACTATTTAAATTTAATTCCGCTCAATTTTTGGCTTAATGTAGATCCTTAGTTTTCTTTGAAAAACTTGTTTTGTGGAAATCTTTTTTTTTTACAATAAACAGCTAAGTCAAATTCAAAACAAAGCAAAATCAAAATTAGTAGGGCTGACAACCTCCATGCCATCTAAAGTCCAGGACAAAGTTTGTACTTCACTTCAAACAAAAAATTGGATTGTCAGTCTAATATACTCATACTGATATTATTCCTTAAAGTTCTCCTGATTTTTTTTATTTGTTAAAGTCAAAAAGTGAAAACATTTAAAATGTATTTTATTTTCAGTAAAAGTGCAAAGTATGTTCTGGTCTTGTTGAAGACATCCCAGCAATGGGTTAATTTGCATGGTAACGCAGAGCACCATCGTGGGAAAATGATCTAGAAGGGTAACTGTGACAGGGTATAAGATCTATATGTATGGACATATGCATGTAGGCCACATAATAGTAAAATATTGTACTGGCACGTTAATAAATTGAGAGGGAGTAGTCAATACGTGCTTGTCCCGTTTGAAGACAGGAATGGGGCCACAATTAGTGAGTAGGAAAGAGTTAAAGAGAGATGCGGAAAACATTTTAAGAATTTGCTTAACCTAGATAGAGCTACTGGAAAAGCTATAGAGGACAAAAAGTATAAAAAAAATAATGAAGCCCCAGGTTCTAATAGTAGGGTAAATGATTTTCTTAAATATGGTGGCTCTAAGGTTAGATATAAGCTAGTGAAGGTTATTAACATGATTTTTGAGAAAAGGAAAGTACCTAGGGATTTTAGGAAATCCCTAATTAAATCACTGTAAAAGAAACATGATACGAGTGAGTTTTTAAGTCATCGAGCCTTTAGCCTAGTCTCTGTAGATAGTAAATTTCTAACTAATATAATACTTTTTAGACTGAAAGATGCTATGGACAAAGTTATAAGAGAAGAACATTGCGGTTTAAGAAAGGGTAGAGGAAGTGTCGACCAAATTTTCACTCATAGCTTTATAATTGAGAAGTGCCTGAGCTATCAAACACCTTTAGTTGTCAGATTTACAGATTATCAGCAAACGTTCAACTCTGTTGATAGAACAGATTTAGCGAAGATTTTACCGTAAAGTATACCGATCTCATAATATACCTTATAGTATATTACAGTATAAGTATATTACAGTATATATATTACAGTATATTACAGTATATAACAGTATATAATATATAACAGTATATCTTATAGTATATTACAGTATAAGATCTTATAGTATACCGGGCGAATGCATGAAAGTAATTAGCCCTGTGTACGAGAATAACACTGCTGTGGTTAAGGTAGGAAATGAGGTTGGTAGATCGTATCGTATTAAATCAGGGCTTAAGCAGAGTTGTGTTCTATCCCCCTTTATATTGGTCATTTTGATGAACTTTGTCTTAGGCTGCAGAGGAAAGGTAATCAGAGAACTCGGAATCAAATGGGAAGGAAAATATTTTCTGGAATGGGAATGTAAAACTCTCCTAGACTTAGATTATGCTGAGGATTTAAGTATTCTAAATGAAAGTATGAGCAAAATAAATTAACTTTAAGAGATTTTGCCAGTTAGAACAGATTTGATAATATCGTTAAGAAGACTAAGTTCCTAAGGTTAGGAATAAGAGACGATGAAAAGGGGACTTTGAGTAACGAAAACATTGATCATTTAGACAGCTTCATTTACCTTGGTAGAATTATTATTAAAGACGGTGGGAGCAGTGAATATCTTATAAGTAGAAAAGCCATGGCTATGGATTTATTTTTAAATGTTAAAAAATTTGGAATAATAGGAAGATAAGTCTACAAGCCAAGATTAGATTATTGGAAGCTAGAGTGATGAAAGTCGTCAAATATTTTAGAAGCATGGGCGCTCTAAATAACAGACGAAGATTTTCTAGGTCTTTCCCAGAGAAATTACCTACAGACTGTTCTGGGTACTCGGCTGACTGACTGTATTGCAAACAGTAGGCTCTACGAAAAATGTGGTTCAGTCCCACTTTCTAGGGCTATAATGAGAAAAAGCCTGAGATAACTAGGCCACTATCTATAGATAAAGGATGACATATTGCCGAAGATTGCCCTTTTCGACTAACTGTCTAGGGCTTAACCACAGCAGAAATACCTAGTATATATATAACGAACAGTTGCGAAAAGTTTCTTCAAAAATGATACATCAAAGCGCCTTAGTTTGGGAAGGTTCCTATGCTGTCAGAGCAATAGGTTCAGTTGCTACTTGACTTTCCATCTAATTGGATCATAGCACGCGAGGATAGTCATGAACAGTGGCTTAGTTTAATGAGTTCCAAAAATCGTTAACGGAGAGTATAGGAATTTTTGCTACTGTTCGTTATATGTATTTCTTCTGTGGCCTAAAAAAAAGCAGGTTGACAGCGATCGGGCGGGATAAGGTTATAAACAAAGATTTAAGGAAAATGAGTACTTCATGGGAGGGCGCAAATAGGTAGGCTTTGAATAGATTGGGATTGAGGAAAAGCACGCGTAGCTGTGCCGGCTTCAGGTGACTTGGTGCTGCGGTGGGTTATTTGTATTAGTAGTACTAGATAAGGGTTTCTGACCTATAGAAAAAAAAAATTCTTTCGGTTTTGACACCACACATTGGGTCCAAGTACTTTGAACCTCATCATCTTACCTGAAATTACTTTAGAAGTATATAGGTAGGTGAAAATTTGTTTTCATCTCTCTCCAGCCCTTGACCCTTGCCACGGTAGCAAAAGCTCATGATCTGTACCTTTTTGTATAGCCTCCTCCCAACCCTTTTCTCACCATTATCATTGCAATGCCAAATTTCTAGTACTTTAAAAATGGAAAACACAGGCAATTGACTCCAGGGCTTTGATTTATTAAAAAATTCATACTTTGGCATTTGAACCTTGAAGGCAAAAACTATTAAAATTCCCTTATCTTTATGTTGAAAATACAAAAGAAACTGGACAATTTTATCCATTCTGCCGTGGCCCACGACAGCCTCACCAATTAAAAACATCATACTTTTCTCCTCTTTACACCTTTTTATATAGAGAAAACATAAAAATACTTGGTCAATGCAATCTACCCTTTTTAAAGAATTTTTTTTTTTACTTCCAATTTCTGACATATTTTGACCACAGTAAAATCTCCTCATATGACCGAAGTATTGCCAAATTGGTTTATATTCTACTAGATTTGCGGATTTTGATTGTAGCAGGAGGGAAATTTTTTAGTTATACCGCCAGGCGTAAGCTTGGCTTATTTTATTTGATCTGGCAGTTTTTTGGCGTCAACAACTTTATTAGGAATAAATTATTTTCCTCATTTGAATCTAATAATTTTGCGTCCTATAACGAAGCTGTAATTTCCGCATTCCAGCCAACAGCATCAGAATATTCTTTCCTTTCATAACAATTTCATTACTATCCACTAGAAACCAGAACAGACAAAGGAAAATTTACACATGTAATTTTCACCTCTGATATACAATACTATCACAATCGTAATTACAGTTTTATGATGTGCAACAAACCTCTATCGAGTCAAGTCGAGATGAACAGGGCTATTAGTCATTTGGACAAGGGAGTTTTGAGTAGGCAATTTTTTGTGTTAAATAAAAGAGAGGACTTGTTGGATAATATTTGTAAATTAATTCAACTCCTAACAATCATTAAAATGTTGGTTTAAAGTACTACTCTCTTAAAACAGGTCATAATTTGTATTCTAGCTGGAGCTTCACAAAAAAAAATCAGAAACGATCCCATCTTCTCTTGTGCACTGATACGAGTAGGCTCATCATTATTATTTCTTATAGCCTTTACAGCTACTAAAATTTCTTAGCCTAGGCAGGTCGTATAAAAAAGACCTCAAGTTTTTTTCTTAGCACATTTTCCATTGGAAAAGACTTTTATCTGATTTTATTTTTTTAATCACGCCAGAACCCCCACCCCCAGAGAAAAATTATTTCCGTAAATACCTGCACCCCGATAGAAAGTTGCTCCTGCAAAAAAATTTCCTCTGAAGAATTTATCATGTGCAAAACTGTAGCATGGAGAACTTTTACCGAATAAAATCTCTTCATACAGAAAGATACTCTTGACAATTCCATCCCGGTAAAAACTTCCTTTGGACAATTCTTCTTAAAAAGTCCACATTAAAATCGAGTCAGAAGAGAAAGTAAGATCAATAAAAAAAAATTGATGGGGATTTTAGCATATTACGCCAGTGTAAAATGTTTCTTGGGAAGTTCACCACGTGGAAACTTCCCTCCCAAAGGAAAATTATCCCCGTGGAAAATCCCCCGAGCAGACCCCCCCCCCCGAAAAATGTCTCTTTGTTTCCGTATAACAAATTATATATTTAAACAATGGGAGATTTCATCCATCCCCACGAGGCACGGCACTGGGCTGTTCAACTATCCCGTCTCAAAATTGTGATCGGACGACCTTGAAGATAAAAGAGGATGGGAGGGCGGTTAATTGTTCCTCAATGATTGAGGTCAGTTAAAAAGGGCACTAGAGCTTATAATTTTCGTTTGAAGGAACTTTTTATCGATGTTCTAGGACTATTGGTTCGATGCAATCAACCCTGGAAAAAAAAACAGAAAAAAAAAACACGCAACCATGATCTTTCTTCTGGCAAAAATACAAAATTCTACATTTTGCAGATGAGAGCTTGAAACTTGTACAATAAGATGTCGAATACGCTGATTCTGATCATTTAGATTCTTCGTTTATTAGGGGCTGTTCTCTCCCTTTTTCAACAGTCGGGCAAATTTTTTGAGGTTCGTAGCTTTTGACGGGTACTAAGCACAATGAATATTATGTATTTGGAATTAGCATAATGCACTGATTCTTTTGATGTATCTACAGATATAAAAAATTCTAGTTTTTAGAGTTTTTGGTACTATTGAGCCACATTGCTCCTTATTTACAGTTTGTTACCATAAACTGTTTAATCAAAAATAAAAAATTAACATTTTTTTCAGCAGAAAGTAAGGAATAACATTGAATCTTAAAACAAAATAAATAATTGTGTATTTGAGGGGGGTTGTTCCCTCCTCAATCCTTTACTCGTTCTGCTCAAGCTTCTTTGTGCCTTAAAAAAGCTTCTTATTCCAATTCAACGGCCTCAGTATTTTGGCAGCCGTATATCCTGCTGTTCAAAGTGTACGCATCTGCACTTTTAAATTAAATAAAAACAAGTTTCTTCAACGAAAAGTAAGGAGCCCCATCAAAGCTCAAAATAAACAGAAATTATTAACTATATAAGAGGGATCTTCCCCTCCTCAACACATCACTCTTTACGCTAAAGTATTTTTTTTTTAATTTTTAGAAAGGCTTTGCCATTCTAACTAAACGACTTTTGTGTTTTGAAGTCGTTCTTAAAGAATTTAGACAAAAGTTAAAAACATAGCATAAGGAGTAAGGTATTAAGCAATTGGCAAACCCCCATCCTTCATATGCGTAACTCTGTTCGTTTTCAGTTTTGATATAGTTCCTTAATTTTATCTGAAAAACCTTGTTTTTTTATATAATTTGTTATTGTTTTTAACTAATACCAGAAATTTGGCTCCCCCTTCATGGCAACTCCCCCTCAGTTGAAAACCTCTTCATGAAAAATTTTTTGTAGGTAAAATACCCTCCCCCATTGCGCCAGGAAAATTTCCCCCCAAACAATTATTTTCTTTCTAAAACTTCCATAAGCAAAAATTCTCGCGGACAATTTCAGGTGAAAATTTTCATAGCTCAATTTCATTTGAGAAAGACTTGAATTTCTGTTTGTTTTCAAAATCATGCCAGAAACCACTTCCTCTGTGGAAAAGTTATCCCGCAAATAACCAGACCGTAGTCAAAAATTGCTTCCGTGGGTTTTTGGTGATCAGGTCTTCGATTGTTCAAAAGCAATCGAGCATTTTATTACAAAATGGCTTGAAAAAAAATGTTTTTGTCGGTAGTTTCTTGCATTATACCTAATAATACAAAAATAAACTGCCTCTGTTAACAAAATTCTAAGCTTCATCAAGTCTTATTATATGTTACAGGTAGCTATTTGGTAACAAAAGAACATAAAAAAAACTGTCTTCCTCATTTAGTAATTAAGATAAATTCATCAAGTTATAATTGTTACACAAAAACTATACCTGCCACATTTTCAGATATTTCAGAGGTTTTCTTTTCCTCCAGCTTAGGCACAAGAGATATTTAATTGCTGTAGCAAGTACAAAAATTGTGGGAAATAGAGACTGCTGTCAATTTATGCTCTAAGATGAACTCATTCTTTTAAGGTTTTGTTTCCTCTCCAGATCAAAGGTCATTTTTTTGGGCTGAGAATCAAAATTAAGTATTCAACTATGCATGATTACAGTTTAAAGCTCAAAATTACTATTTTGGCACTATTTGATCATTTGTAGGACGAGAGTGGGGGCTATATTGAATGGCTAAACAGTAGTACTTTCCTGCTACAATTTACATGACTTCTGTGCTATTTTTTTCTTTTTGTCTTGGACGAAATAATGAGGATTTTGAAAAAAAGTCGCAATAATTAACAAAAGCGTGGACCGCCTTTTCCCCATATTTGTTTCGAAAAATAGGTATAAAGTTTAATATAGCCAGGACCTTATTTTTGTCTTGATCGTTTCGAAAGATTGGCAGTAGGGTTTATATAACCAGAGATAAAAGATTAACAAATTACCCTAAAAGTAATCCAACTACATTTAAACTGAGCATGGGCGTGTCACATCGGCAGCTGTAGCATGTTCAAAATTTTGACTTAGCACCAAAAACCCTTGTGCAGCACACAAAAAGCCGGACAATTTTAGTACTTTAGGAACTGACCGTTGCAGCAACCCTTGTTTTCAAGGCTCTGGCGTATTTTCAGCGTGTTTTTCAAAGGGTCTGGCATAGTTTTTTTTCATCTTCTTAGAACAGTGTACGGCAACGTTCACTGAACAATTCAAAATTGTAGGGTGCGTTTGTTTACTTGTCCAATGGGATTTTTACTAATCGAGGTTTAACCCCTAAACGATAGCAACAAATACTTGTCTGGCCACGTGTCACCTAAAACAGCAAGATTAATTGCGAATAATAACAACATTGGTCACGTGTAATTATCGTTTTAATGCTATGCACTGTTGCCAGATTGGCTTGTTTCAAGCCCCCGGTGGCTTATTTCTCTGGGCTGGGGCGGGCGTTTTTTTTCGCGGGCTTGGGGCGGGAAACTGGGCTTATTGTTTGTTTTATTTGGCTTGTTTTGGGCTTTTTCTACTCAAAAGAATAATGTTTTTTTTAGATTTTTTTCAAGTTCATTCTTTTACAAAACTTCCGAGGAAAGAAAGCGAACGGATTTAAAGAAAAGTTTAACCATACCCTACAATTCACTAAAAAACAAGAAGAAGCTAAGTGAAGTGAGTCAAAAAAGACTATTTATTACGGCAGATTACTAGTTACAACTATCGAATAGAGACATCTCAAACAGTTCATGGTAACGAACTGTAGTAAGAAGCGACCCGGCTAAATAGTAGACGAAACTCTAAAAAACGGAATTTTGATGCTAAAAGATACATCAAAAGAACCGAATTTTCATGCTGATTTTAAATATATAAGTTTCATCAAATTTAATGTTTGTCATCAAAAGTTACGAGCCTGAGAAAATTTGCCTTATTTTGGATATAGGAGAAATACCCTCTAAAAGTCAAAGAATCTTAACGAAAATCACACCATCGCATTCAGCGTATTAGGGAATCCTACAGCAAAAATTTCAAGCTCCTATCTACAAAAATATGGAATTTCGTATTTTTTGCCAGAAGACAGATCATGGGTGCGTGTTTATCTGTTTTTTTTTTTTGTTTTTTTTTTTCAGGGGCCATCGTATTGACCATGTGGTCCTAGAATGTCGCAAGAGGGCTCATTCTAACGGAAATGAAAAGTACTAGTGCCCTTTTTAAGTGACAAGAAAAATTGGAGGGCACTTAGGCCCCCTCCCACACTCATTTTTTCCCCAAGGTCAACGGATCAAAATTTTGAGATTGCCATTTTGTTCCGCATAGTCCAAAACCGTAAAACTATGTCTTTGGGGATGACTTACTCCCCCACAGTCCCTGGGGGAGTGGTTACAAGTTACAAACTTTGACCATTGTTTACGTACAGTAATGGTTATTGGGAAGTGTACATACGTTTTCAGGAGGATTTTTTTTGGTTTGGAGGGTGGTGTTGAGGGGAAGGAGCTATGTGGGAGGATCTTTCCTTGGAGAAATATGTCATGGGGGAAGAGTAATTCAATGAAAAGGGCGCAGGATTTTCTAGCATTACTATAAAAAAGACAATGAAAAAATAAACATGAAAAAATTTTTCAATTGAAAGTAAGGAGTAACATTAAAACTTAAAACGAACAGATATTATTACGCATATGAGGGGTTTTAAAATACTCTAGCATAAAGAGCGGGGTATTTAGTAGGAGATAAATATCTCGCTCTTTATTCCAAAGTATTTTTAGTAATTTCAAATATTTATTCTATGGCCTTTCTGATTCAGGGGTCATTCTTAAAGAATTGGGACACAAGATAAGATTTAGTTTAAAGAGCGAGGTATTTACGAGGGGACAAACCCCTTCATATACATAATAAAAATATAAGAATATAAAAGTTTGTTACTTAAGTTAATTCTTAAGTTACGTATAATTTTTACTAGCAAAACGTTCGTTAAAATTAAAAGTTCTAGTTGCCTTTTTAAGTAGCCAAAAAATTGGAGGGCAACTAGGCCTCCTTCCCCACCTCTTATTTCTCAAAATCGTCTGATCAAAACTAAGAGAAAACCATTTAGCCAAAAAAAGAATTAATATGCCAATTTCATTTTAATAACTAATGTGCGGAGAGCCACAATCAAACATGTATTAATTCAAAAACGTTCAGAAATTAAACAAAAAAAACTAGTTTTTTTTAACTGAAAGTAAGGAGCGACATTGAAACTTAAAACGAACAGAAATTACTCCGTATAAGAAATGAGTTGTCCCCTCCGCAATCCCTCGGTCTTTACGCTAAAGTTTGACTTTTCGCCACAATTCCACTATTTAAAACAATTAAAAACTTTAGCGTAAAGAGAGAGGGATTGCGGAGGGGACAACTCATTTCATATACGGAGTAACTTCTGTTTGTTTAAAGTTTCAATGTCGCTCCTTACTTTCAGTTAAAAAAAACTAGTTTTTCTTTTATTTAATCATCTACAAGAGGTAAGACGCCAAATACGATATTGTGTTTGAAACAGATGGAGATACACTTCATAACCCCCAAGCACTTTCCAAAAAAAAGGTTGAAAATTCAACGAAAAAGCTTAATATTCTACGTTTTCCTGATTATTCTAGCAAATAATGTGGAAAATAAGATACGACATTATTTTTTAATAGGATTTTTTTTTTTCAGTTTGCACCTCAAGGTACGAATAGGAATCGAAAAAAAAAAATAGGAATTTAAAATAGGAATTAAAATAGGAATTTTTTAAATAGGAATTTAAAAAAAAAGAAAAACAAATGTCGGAATTCTTCAGACTCTGTGAAAACTAGGAGTCTTCGGACTGGAGCCTGATTGGTAAAAGTAACCGATTGATAAGCTGCATCTAAAAACCAAAATGCTGTATTACAAAATAGTCACCTTTTAATATGCGTATTTTTCCTAAGGTGATGAAACTGAATTTTTAAATTGCAATTAGCTTTTTAGTTGTTGTAGCATTTTTTTTTTGTCGAAAACTGTACATTACATTTCATGTCTTAGAAATTATTTTTAATTTACCTTGCTTGAGGTATTAAGAAAATCTACCAAAAGTATTGAGAGCTTTTCAATCATTACGTTGATTCTCTTGAAGTTTTTTTCCGTTGTGATACAGAATTTCAAGCTTCAATTATTTTCTTTTTTTGCCTTTTACCACTCTATCCAAAGAAGTAATTAAGCCTGTGTATTTCTAGTTTTGATATTTTGGTCATGATTCTGTTTTGCTTATTGAAGAGATCTCATTGAGTTTTCTGTTACTAGTGAATTTTTTGTTGTGTATTACAATGTCAATGCACTAAGAATTAGCTGAAAGCCGCGTTCATTAAAACTAGGTGACAAGAAAAAAAAGAAGGTTTTCAGTGAAAAGTATTGTCTTGAATAACCATAAAAGTTCAAAATACTTAGCTGCCACGTAGCTTAAGGTAATTTTTATGTTATAATCTTGCTTCAAAATAGGTTTCTAAAGAGATAAATAAAGAAAATATAATATTTAGTGACATATTAAAGCAATTTATCCCTTATTAGGGAGATAGGGCATGGGAAAGTGGCTTTATTTGTATAGGGCTATAGCTTTCGCAAGGGTATGGAGAGGCGGCAACTCTGTTGGAAGGTGTAAATTTGGAGGGAAAACTAAAACTGTAAGGAATACTAACATATTAAGATTTGCCTCGGGGGCTCGGCTGTGAAATGGCCCCTTTGTCTTTTTTATTTTGCTTTCATCTAAAATAGCAGCAGTTACAATTAAATCGTCCAACTTTGATCCTACGTCTGAACACATGTTCTTTGATTTCAAAAGCCTCGAGTCTAAGAATTCCATGGACGAATTTTTAATGTAATAATATTTAATGTAATAATAATATTTTTAATGTAATTTTGAATACCAAAAACCATTATAATTGGTACCTTTATGCTTCATAACTATAAAAATTTAAATCTTTTTCAAAGTGACATCTAGATAAACGCAATCACTCCCGAAAAAAAAAGATGATAAAAATAAAACAAATATATCTGTTCAGGGCAAAATACAAAAATTCCCAGCATTCCGTCAAGGGAAAACATTTCTGATAATAGAGACAAAAGTTGAAGGCATACTTTTACCGACTTTGCCCTTTATTAATTTGTTTTCCTTGTGTTTTCTATAATTATACGAAATTTCTTGTGTACTGATAACTGCACTAATTACTAATAAACAAATATATATTTAGGATCACCATTAGAAGCTGATTCTTAGATGGAATGATATCAATAGTCAGGCTCTTATACTTTCGTTACTAACCATGATCTTCATTTACTTACCTTTCATCACTAAGAGCAATTTGAATTTTTGTGTTACTCCAACCAAATCATATAGAAAAGACTGTTTGTGGAAAACTAGAAAGAGGTCACTCAGTCACAAAGCGGATCTTATATTTTCCTTGTTAAGGGTCATAATCTACTGGCAGACAGCCAACAATGGGGCTACACACATTTTTCCATGCTCTTTTTTATTCTGTCTTTGTGCTTTGGTTTTCTTATAATTATTTTATAGTCCCGAATTTCCAGGGGGCCTTAGCCTTCACATACCACCTTACCAACGCCCTTGGGTGAAACAAAACTTTTTGAGAACAGCTAGCAGTAAAATTTCTCGATTATGGGCATATAAAGTAACTTTTATCTGTTCACACTATAATTCAAGATAAGCATGATCATGTAAATCTTTGTACTTTCTCAGTCAGTTTATTGAAATAGTTCAGCGTTCCATGAGCGTTTAGTTTTTCTTTAATTCAAGGATATTTGAAGGTGAAACAGTGGGGACGAAGACCTACTGGAGGCTATACCTTCACGAAAAAATCCCCTCCCCACAGAAATATCCTCTGGGCAATTCAATCCTATCGAAAATTTTCCCCGGACAATTCCCATTAATATATCCATGCCTAAAGTTGAATCGGTAAAGAGCTATGCTAGAGATAAAAGTTATCTCAAAATTTTGATCGGACGATTTCGGGGGAAAATATGACGTGGGAGGGGGCCTAATTGCCCTCCAGTTTTTCAATCAATTGAGAAGGGCACTAGAACTTTTCATTTCCGTTAAAATGAGCCCTCTCCCTACGTTCTAGGCCCAATGGGTCAATACGATCACCCCTGGGGAAATGAACAAAAAAAAACAACAACAAAAAAACAAGCATTCGTGATCTTTCTTCTGGCAAAAATAGCAAAATTCCACATTTACGAAGATATGAGCTTGAAACCTTTTCAGTAGGATTCTGTAATACGCTGAATCTGATGGTTTTATTTCCATTAAAATTCCATGACTTCTAGAGGGTCTTTCCCCCTTTTTCGAAAATCAGAGAAAACTTTTTTCATGTTCTGAGCTTTTGATGGGTAGGTATAACCTTAATGAAACTTATATATTTGGAATCATCATAATAAGCCAATTCCTCTGATACATCTAGTGGTATCAAAATACGGTTTTTAGAGTTTCGTATACTATTGAGCCGGGTCTCCTTACTTAGAGTTCATTACCACGATCTGTTTGACTACCCAGTAAAATCCAAACAGAGATTCTTGAAATATTGATCGTGTTACCAAAAGTATTGCATTCATAAGAATTTACAGTTTCATGAAATGTAGTTAAACAAATAGGGAAGGTTTTTCAACTAAAGTAAGGAGTAAGTTTAGAACTTAAAACAAATATAAATTACTCTGTATATAAGGGGGACTGTCCCCTTCTCAACACCTTGTTCATTAAACAAAAGTTTTTTAGTACTTTGAAAAATCTTATTTTTCCAAAAGCACATTTTTTTTTTATTTGAAAAAAGCCAAATTTCCCATTAAAGAGTAAGAAGCTAAGAAGGAGAGAGGCCTTCATATAAAGGAAAATCTGTTCAAATGGGTTTCAAATCTGTTCCTTGTTTTCATTTGAAAAACTCTGTTTTTGTTTAATTTCTAGTTGTTCTCCAAATCGTACCCAGGCCTAAAGAAGATATAATTTGAGGTACCGGTCCCTTAAATCTCTGATTAATTGATTTTAATATCTTTAAATCAATATTGCAGGTTGATTAGAACCCTCCTACGTTTAAATTTGCAATACCAATTTCTGATAAAATTTGAATATACTTGAAAAATTAGTGGTGAATAGTAATTTTGGCAAAAAGTCATGTTAATATTATTACTAAAAATTACGGTTGAATGAAAAGGAGTATTATTGGTTGTATGGATGGAAAGTCTGTGAGACTTTTCGTCTTGTACATAACTAAAGCTATCACAACCTCTAGGCCTACAATAGGATTTTCTCATGAATATATGCATTAAATACATTTCTTTAATTACACTACGAAAGTATAACAGTTCAAAATAGCGATGAAACCTTTTAATCGACAGTGAGCATATATAATTTTCTATTAACTGGATATTTTAAACACATATACAGTGTTCATCATCAGCAGTAAAACTCATTAAATTACCTCATACAAATGGAAAATAATGCCATTTCAAATTGCTGAAAACTATGTTCCTAGCAGTATTTGCCATCTCAAAGATGTTTCGTGGCGGGGCTCATGATGACCTGCCTTGCCTTTTCCACCTCTGTGCTGGTAGATATGCGGTAGTCTAATTTCAAGTCTAAGTAGTCTAATTTCAACTCTAATTTCAGTCTAAAGTAGTATAATTTCAGTACATACAAAGTGAATAAACTTTGTTGAATCCAGTACTGCCACCGTGTGGCATTACTTCTTTTGCAATTGGGAAGCCTAAAATAACGTTATTGATACTTTTAAATCAATTAGCTTCTCAGAATTTTAAATTTATTACAAATTCGTCCTCTTCAGGGGTAAAGTCTTAGTTTGGTGCCCTAAAAAGACAGAAAACAAGACTTGGGTCCCCTGACCCAATCTGTATGGTCACTTATAAAGTGCTTTAGATTTACGTTTGAATGATCTCCCTCCCAATTATCCTTGACCTTCGGTTTCATACAATCAGCCATGGGAAAAAGCAAACCAAATAAACATGCGTCGACGATGTATCTTCTGAAAATTAAATAAAAAAACTAATTTTTTTAGTTGAAAGTAAGGAGCGACATTAAAACTTAAAACGAACAGAAATTACTCCATATATAAAATGGGTTGTACCCTCCGCAATCCCTCGCTCTTTACGCTAAAGCTTTTAATTGTTTTAAAAAGTAGAATTGTGGCAAAGAGTCAAACTTTAGCGTAAAGAGCGAGGGATTGCGGAGGATACAATCCATTTTATATATGGAGTAATTTCTGTTCGTTTTAAGTTTCAATGTCACTCCTTACTTTCAGCTAAAAAAATTAGTTTTTTTTATTTAATTTCTGAACGTTTTTGAATTAATACATGTTTGGTTTTGGCTCTCCGCCAATAAATTATTAAAATGAAATTCGTGTATTAATTCTTTTTTTTTGCTAAATGGCTTTCTCTTAGTTTTGATCTGACGATTTTGAGAAATAAGGGGTGGAGAAGGAGGCCTAGTTACCCTCCAATTTTTTGGTTGCTTAAAAAGGCAACTAGAACTTTTATTTTTAAAGAAAGTTGTTATTAGTAAAAAATATACGTAACTTATAAATTAACAACTTACGTAACAAACTTTCATAATCTTATATTTTTATTATGTATGCAAGGGGGTTTGTATCCTCGTTAATACCTCGCTCTTTACATTAAATCTTAAGTTTTGTCCCAATTCTTTAATAATGACCCCTGAATCGCAAAGGCCATAGAGTAAATAGTTCAAATTACTAAACATACGTTAGCATAAAGAGCGAGGTATTTATCTCCTCCTAAATACCTCGCTCTTTATGCTAAAGTATTTTTAGAACCCCTCATATGCGTAATTATCTCTGTTCGTTTTAAACTCTTTATGCTAAAGTATTTTTAGAACCCCTCATATGCGTAATAATCTCTGTTCGCTTTAAGTTTCAACGCTACTTCTTCCTTTCATTTGAAAAAACGTTTTCATGTTTATTTTTCATTGTTTTCTTATAGTAATGCTAGAGAATCCTGCGCCCTTTTCATTGAATTTTTCTTCCCCCATGACAGATTCCTCCAAGGAAAGATCCTCCAACAAAGCCCCCTCTATTCAGCCC
This sequence comes from Artemia franciscana, assembly GCF_032884065.1. Classification (NCBI taxonomy): domain Eukaryota; kingdom Metazoa; phylum Arthropoda; class Branchiopoda; order Anostraca; family Artemiidae; genus Artemia; species Artemia franciscana. The sequence goes on from NC_088876.1 coordinate 6,699,539, forward strand.
CACCCCCAAGCAAAATAAAATCCCCCTGAAAACGTCTGTACACTTCCCAATAACCATTACTATATGTAAGCACTGGTCAAAGCTTGTAACTTGCAGCCCCTCCCCCAGGGATTGTGGGGGAGTAAGTCATCCCCAAAGACATAGTTATTATGGTTTTCGACTATGTTGGACAAAATGGCTAGCTCAAAATTTTGATCCGTTGACTTTGGGAAAAAAAGAGCGTGGGAGGGGGCCTAGATGCCCTCCAATTTTTTTGGTCACTTAAAAAGGGCACTAGAACTTTTTATTTCCATTAGAATGAGCCCTTTTGCGGCATTCTAGGACCACTTGGTCGATACGATGACCCCTGGGGAAAAAAAACAAACAAATAAACACGCACCCGTGATTTGTCTTCTGGCAAAAAATACAAAATTCCACATTTTTGTAGATAGGAGCTTGCAACTTTTACAGTAGGGTTCTCTAATACGCTGAATCTGATGGTGTCATTTTCGTTAAGATCCTATGACTTTTAGGGGATGTTTTCTCCTATTTTCCTAAATAAGGCAAATTTTCTCAGGCTCGTAACTTTTGATAGGTAAGACTAAACTTGATGAAGCTTATATATTTAAAATCAGCATTAAAATGCAATTCTTTTGATGTAGCTATTGATATCAAAATTCAATTTTTTAGAGTTTTGGTTACTATTGAGCCGGATCGCTCCTTACTACAGTTCGTTACCACGAACTGTTTGATAAAATAAAAGTGAAATTCCACATTTTGAAGATTGGAGCTTGAAACCTCTATGTTAGGGTTTTCTGTTATGGTGTATCTAATAGGGGGATTTTCAATAAGATAAATTATGTTTTTAGGGTGCTCCCAATTTTTTCAAAAACCAGACAAATTTTCTCGGATTTTGATTTTAGGTGGGTAACAATAAACTGAAAGAATTTCAAATATTTAGAATCAGCATAAAAAACCAATGCTGCCGGTATAGCAATTTTCGTGAGACTCCCATTTTTAGTTTTGGTGAATATTGGTACAAATCACTTTTTTCTTCCAGTTTTTCTGAACCTGTTCATTTTATTTAGTCGATTAGGACAGTAAAAAGAAAGAGGGTTAATTTGACAACTGGATAGAAAGTTTAAATTAGGTTTTTCTTTTGCTGTTGTATTTTTTTAATGTCTGAATATATAAACAATGTGATATCGAGGGGGAGAATTGTTCTTTTTTGAAAGAGGTACATTTTACAAGACCTTATAAAATCAAAACGTGGTACTTATGCAGGCAGGATGAGTTTTGAATATCTCTACTCCTTCTGTAAACTATTTTAAGGCGTAGAAAATTGTACAAAGACAAAGTCTACATCACGAAGATAATTTCTTGAACCACAATGGCCTGCCATAACATAATTTTAAAGGCCAAATGCAATAATGAAGAAAACACAGAAAGTGAATATTTCGAAAGAACAACTGCCTCTCTTCTTCGGCGCGAACAAAATAATAAGATCAAGGAAGAAACAAAAACCTAAAAACAAGTGCAAAAAATATAACAAAACCAACGAAAAAAACTTAAAAAATTAAATAAAATTCAATAAGAGACCAAAAATAATTAAAATCAAATACCTAACAAAACAAAAAGTGATTTATTCGCCAATATCCGCAATTTGCAAAAAAAAATCAAAACAAAATTGAACTGCCAACGACGGATACCAAAAAACAAAATAAAAAAAAAATTCCTTTCACTCGAACAAAAAAAAAACAAAAACAAAAAACAAGTACTGAAAGTGCAACAAAACCAATGAAAACTGCTAAAAAAATTAAATAAAATTAAATAAAAGACCAGAAATTAAAAGAATTAAAATAAAATCCTAACAAACAAAAAGGTGAGTTATTTGCCAATAACACCCTTAAAAAGCGGAAAAAAAACAGAAAAATTTGACTCTACCCTCTAAGAACACATATTTAATAATCCAGATCATACTGTTTTATTTAACCAAGCTAGCCTAATTTCGCATGACAAAGGTGTTGTCCAGAACTACAGAGAAGCTGTTGAAATTTATAAATACCAGCATTTAGGTCTAGCTTTGAACAGAGATTCAGGTGATTTAAAAATAAATGAGTCTTATTTCGGTTTTCTCAAAAGAGAAGCTGATACTTTAGTAATCCCTGAAATAAATGTGGAACTACTTCCCCAATCACATAATCAAATACATCATCTGCCCCTTAAGTCTCAAAGGGTATCCGCAGGAAATGCAATGGTTAAAATCAGAAATCAGGTGACCTAGTTCTCAAATTTATTCAATTGCTGCCTCGTTTGTTTGAGTGAATGGAATTTTTTTTCTTTTATTTCTTTCAATGTTGTTAGATTAAGCATATTTCACTGTTAACTAGTGTGTGTCTACTTTTCTTTTCATATTGACTTTAATATTATTAAACAAAAAAAACAAGTTTTTTTAAATGAAAGTAAGGAGCGACATTAAAACTTAAAACCAACAGAAATTACTCCGTATGTGAAAGGGGCTTTTCGTCCTCAACGCCTCGCTCTTTTCGCTAAAGTTTGACTCCTTCTCTTAACTCGACTTCTTAAAATTTTTTAAAAACTCTTTTAAAAGAGTTCACCCCTCGTCGAAATTACTAAAAATAATTTAGCGTAAAGAGAGAGGTATTACGAGGAGGCAAACCCCTCATATGCGTAATAGTTTCTGTTCGTTTTAAGTATTAATGCTGCTCCTCACTTTCAGTAGAAAAAACTTTTCATATTTATTTTTTCATTGTTTTTTAAATAATGCAAAAAATCCTGCGCCCCCTCCATTTAAAGTTTCTTCCCCCATGAGAAGTTCCTCCATAGAAAGATCCTCTCACGTACCCCCCCCTCAACTCTCCCTCCAAACCAAAAATATCCCCCTGAAAACGTCTGTACACTTCCCAGTAACCATTACTATATGTAAACACAGGCCAAAGTTTGTAACTTGCAGCCCCTCCCACGGGGACTGCGGGGGAGTAAGTCGTCCCTAAAGACATAGTTATTAGGTTTTTCGACTACTGTGAATAAAATGGCTATCTCAAAATTTTGATCCAGTGACTTTGGGAAAAACATGAGCGTGGGAGGGCGGCCTAGGTGCCCTCCAATTTTTGGTCACTTAAAAAGGGCACTAAAACTTTCAATTTCCGTTAGAATGAGCCCTTTCGCGACATTCTAGGGCCACTGAGTCGATACGATCAACCTGAGAAAAAAAAACAAAACAAATAAACACGCATCCGTGATTTGTCTTCTGGCGAAAAATGCGAAATTCCACATTTTTCTCGATAAGGGCTTGAAACTTCTACAATAAGGTTCTCTGATACTGAATCTGATAGTGTGATTTTCGTTAAGACTTTTAGGGGGTATTTCCCCCTATTTTCTAAAATGAGGCAAATTTCTCAGGCTCGTAACTTTTGACGGGTAAGACTAATCTTGATGAAATTAATATATTTAAAATCAGCATTAAAATGCAATTCTTTTGATGTAACTATTAGCATCAAACTTCCATTGTTTAGAGTTTTGGTTACTATTGAGCCGGGTCGCTCCTTACTACAGTTCGTTACCACAAACTGTTTGATTATCTTCTGTACAAGCTTCGTCAAAAAAAGAAAACATCTTTTCTACTCGCATGTTAAAACCCAATACCCATATAAGCAGGTTTCAAGAGACCAACGAAACATATTTTAGTGAAATGTCCTTTAAAATATTAAAACGAGGATACACGTGCAATGACTATTACTAAGCTCATCATGAACTCTCTCTGTATACCTGATATCTGACACTTTGGATTACATTGGTTTTGACCAAAATATGAATAGAAATTTAACAATTTTCAACAATAGCCTTATTATAACTAAAATGTTTAAGGCAAATGTGTATAATATAGGCATTAAAATGACGAGGTTGGAAATTACTTATTTAAATAGCAGCTACAGAGCTTTTTTTATAGCCCCCCAAATAAACAAAGTAGTGAAGCTCTCAGTAGGTTGAAGTAAAGGATGAGCGTGTAGTGTGAGAGCAATTGCGTTATGTATTCTATCGCAGAATCCAATATACATGATATAAAAATTCGAAATAACTTACATGTGAAGAAGACAGCATTTCTTGAATTCTTTTACTAATTATCCAAAATCTGGTTCAATTCTGTTAAAAATGTCCCATACTCAAGCCACTTTTATACAAAATCTTGTAAATAAAACACGTATTTCAACTTTCTTTGCACTGGTTTTCTTAAGGCCGGACGCACGTCCAGAAATTATACTGCCTGTTCAATTCTTTTTCAATCGCGGCAAATAACACTAACACTCAAGGTTATCAGATTTCACTGCCGTCATTAAACTCAAGGGGTTTCTCACTGAAAATTACGATTATTACATTGTCATTCTTCGTAATTTGGCAAGTAAATAGGAATGTTTATTTGCAAAAGAACTATTATTCGAGGAGAAAATTAGAGAAATTATTATTCGAAATTTTTTGGGGGGAGGAGGGGTGTTCAACTCTTTCGAATGAAATACCTAGAAAACACGGGAAAAATTGAACATTTCACTGAGAAAATTAAGCATTTTACAAAGTTAAGGTGGGCGAAACCCTCCCCTGCGTGTGTGCATGTGGTCTGGTCATTATTATTTGCCAGGGTGAGGTATAAAATTGTGGAAATTACAAATAAAAGTACATATTTTCGGGTTTTTACTTCATGTAGACCTATTTACAAAAATAAAATTTAAATAATTGCTCGTAGCGAAGTGACCAATTTACTTCATTTTATCAAACAACTCGTGGTAACGAACTGTAGTAAGGAGCGACCCGGCTCAATAGTAACCAAAACTCTGAAAAACGGATTTTGATACCAATAGCTACATGAACGAAATCGCATTTTAATGCTAACTTTAAATATATAAGTTTTAATAACGAATAGACTCGTAACGTAAAAATACGAGTCTAAGAAAAATTGCCTTATTTTAGAAAATAGAGGGAAACACCCGGTAAAAGTAAGAAAACCAAATTTACACCCATCCGATTCAGCATATCAGGGAACCCTACCGTGGAAGTTTCAAGCTCCTATCTGCAAAAATGTTGATTTTTTTGTCCAGGGGTGATGTTATCGAACCAGTTGTCCTGGAATGCTGCGAGCGGGTTCATTCCAATGGAAATGAAGTTATATATAAGTGAATTATGTATAAAAAATGAAGTATATAGTACCCTTTTTAAGTGATCCAAAAAAATTGGAGGGTGCCTAGGCCCCCTCCCATGCTAATTATTTTCCCACAGTCACCGGATCAAAACTCTAAGGTAGCCATTTTATTCAGCATAGTCGAAAAACCATATAACTATGTCTTTGGGGACGACTTACTCCACTAGAATCCCTTGGAAGGGGCTACAAGTTACAAACTTTGATCAGTGTTTATATAGTAATGGTTATTGGGAAGTGTACAGACGTTTTCAGGGGGATTTCTAGTTGGGGGAGGGGCCGAGAACAGGGGGTTATGTTGGGGGAACTTTCCATGGAGTAAATTGTCATGGGGGAAGAAAATTTCCATTAAGGGAGTGCAGGATCTTCTAGCATCATTTAAAAATAAAACAATACAAAAATAAATATGAAACAGTTTTTTCAACTGAAAGTAAGGAGCAGTATTAAAATTTAAAACTAGCAGAATACAGAAGTTCGTTGCGTAAGCTAACTCGTAAGTTACGTATATCTTTTACTAGCAAAAACGTTCGTAAAAAATTAAGTTCTAGTTGCCTTTTTAAGTAACCAAAACATTGGAGGGCAACTAAGCCTCCTCCCCCACTCCTTCTTTCTCAAAGTGATTCGATCAAAACTATGAGAAAGCCATATAAATATGCAAATTTCGTCTTAATTATTCATCTGTGGAGAGCCAAAATCAAACATGCATTAGTTCAAAAACGTTAAGAAATTAAATAAAAAAAGACATGTTTTTAACTGAAAGGAGCAACATTAAAACTTAAAACGAACTTAAATTACTTCGTATATGAAAGGGTCTGCTCCCTCCTCAACGCCCCGCTCTTTACGCTAAAGTTTGACTCTTTCTCTCAACTCTACTTTTTAAAACAGTAAAAAACTTTAGCGTAAAAAGCGGGGCGTAGAGGACGGAGCAGCCCCTTTCATATACGAAGTAATTTCTATTCGTTTAAGTTTTAATGTCGCTCCTTACTTTCAGTTAAAAAAAACTTGTTTTTTTTTTATTTAGCTTATCCATACGGGCTCATTAAAAAATATTCTAAAGCTCGCGTGTTGCTTGTGTATTTGTATATCTAAATTTGTATTCGGATAAGACTGTAATGACACATGATAACTACCCATACCTAGCACAGTTGGATTTATATAAACGGTTCTCGTATCTCCATACTTCCTGGCAACCTTCCGTCGACAATTTCTGGTAACAGTGCCTTAAAATGAATTTTTTGTTGATTTGGCAGCATTTTGTTCGACCAGAATTCACGGTCACGACCAATCTTTTCATAATATAATTCCTCTTCCCCTAAAAATATTACAAAGTATACAAAATTATTGTCACAACATTCCAATTGCATTTGAATGCGGTAATAGTAGTCATGTGTTCTTTTCAGCTTTATTTCACTATTAACTTTCTTTTCAAGACATTTATTCTTGTTAAGCGCTATTCACTCCTCCAATGTAAGCCCTTTGGCTGTCAAAGGGCACCTCATCTCCAAAAGAGCCTTCTCACCCGAAGGAAAAATTGGCTATCCCGTCCGGACTGGCCCCTAGAAACCCATATTCCTTGTGAATGAAAAGCCCAGCAGAGTTCACAATGCAACCCATTTTCTTTACCAAAGCTGCAATAGCTACAGGCTCATACATCTGACCATGCTCCATTGCCTTTGTTTGGCGGTTTCTGGGATACAGCAGCTGCTGAACTAATGAACCCACAGTCTTCAACCGCCTTTTACCAACAGCTCCAGCTACGGAAGCTGTAATTCTGTTTTTTCTGTATTCTATCCAGTTATTATTGATAGAATTTCTCTGAAGCCTAGTGGCTTTTTCGATACTGAGGATTTCTGTTGCAGTACATTGGAGAAGAGTCAAAAAATATGTTTTTGCAATTTCGAGCGCACTGCAATCAAGATCCAGAGCAGTTGCGTTCGAGCCGTAGTTTTTGTCTGCTCCGGTTGGCTCCCTGATTTCTTTTGAAGGGAGTTTTGTGGAAGCATTAGTGAAAAGGTGCTTTCTAGAAGACAATTTTTTACGTCCAGCAGTAGTCATGGCCCGCTGTTGTGCAAGTTTTTTCAACTGCCTACTTGGTGTAGATCCTACAGTTCTTCGAAATATTTCAAGGCGAGCTGAGCGACCTTTCGTAAATCGGATTCCTGCTGCTTTAACACGGGTGGTATATCGCGCACTTTGGCTAACCATGATGTTTTTGCCACCTACAAGCCTTGCAACTATGCTCATAAAATATTCTGCCAGGTTGCTCATGTTATTTCCTATCAGTAGACGAGCCCTTCTGGTCAGCCTATCAAAGGCTGAATACACATGGCTGAGAAAGATGTTGCTAGGGATGTCTTCAGGATTGACCTGTAGAACTTTCCCGGGGAACAAAATCTATGGTCGCCACGGAAAAAATGCAGAGGAATTGCATTCAGTGCACTGATGAGATCCTTCACGCTTTTCTTCTCTGTGGTGGCACATGCAATTGCATTTCTGGCAAAATCACACATTTTCTTTATTCTTGCGGCAACAAGAAATCTTCTGCATTCGGCATTTTCATGCTGCTTCTTATATAGTCTGTTTTTCAAGCATTTACACGCATGATTAGCACACTCAATTTTTTCTATATTTCTGCCATATGGTGCCCTTGCTACAGTTTCAGAATGGGTAATTGAATTGCCGTCGGCAACAAATCGAGTATATCTTAGATTGTGCATGGATGTTGCTATTCGGAATGCGTCAACTAATATATCTGACTCCATACCTGTACTGGGCCCCTGCCAGTTCATAAAACATGTATGCTCAGGAACAGATCTATTTACTTGATGCCTGTATTTCTCGCAATTACAGCAATATTTGTTCCTAATTCCTAGATTTAAGAGATTCTTCGAATAGAAACCTATCACCACTCCACAGCCTGAGAGTGCACGATACCTATTCCCATAACTTCGTGTACACCAGCTTCCATCGGCTATAACACATGTCTCTACAGCTCCATTTGGGTGAATTTTCTCACCTGCTTCCAGTGCCATCCTTCGCTCGGTTTTCCCATTTTCGATAAGATAGTCATGGAGAACTTTTTCCAATTCTACGCAAATTTCTTTCTCAAATTTCGTAAAGACTTTTTAAGACGGGGTATTTATTCCAATGGTAGAGAAAAGTTCTTGAACCTGGGCGTGAGTCATTCCACCATTTATTGCACCAACCACTACCTCTTTGTTGACACTTACTGTTCCTGTTTCTGTTTTTTGTTTCTTATTGATAGTATTCACACTATCAAAATCAGTCCCTTTCCGTTTTTTGACTACGGTTTTTGTTGAGTCTTTTTTTGTAAGCCTTCGAGGAGCAAGGGGTTTTTCTGTGTGAATTTTGGCTTCCTCATGACATGATTCGCATTTGAAGATGAGTCTTGAGCGCAATCCAGCTCTATATTCTTTAGAAAACATCATATTTGAAACCAAACTGATGTCTTGGCCTGTAAATAAAATGCTAATTGGTTGTGAGGAAGTAAAATAGTAAAGTAGCGATTTTATTGTTTTGGTAGAAAGGAAAGTGCTATAGCTTCAAAAAGGATAGGTAGTATGTAGAGCAGTGAGCGATATAGGGTAATTAAAATATGGAAGAAAATATAAAATATAGCTAGAAATGGGTGAGAAGTGGAAATTATACGATCTAACCGAAAGTTTGTTGTATTTCATTGTAGATTAAACCACCCAATTTTATTTATGTATGTAACCAAGCCAAAAACTGTCCTGGAACTACCAATCAGGAAAGCCAAGTATTTCAAAACCTTACAAAATCTTTTGGGGCATGACAGGAAATGCCCTATAAATAGACCCGTGTCGATTTACCAAATTCCAAGGGAAATTACTAACCAAATTCCAAGAAAAATTAAGTCTCACTTGACTCCCTAAAATCAAATTCAAAGTAAAAATCCGTGCCCCAAGTTCAGTTGCATCTCAACTATCATTTAGATTTTTATTCGAGTAATCCACTAAGTTCTTATTAGTACGATTAAAAATACCAATATGCTTTTATGAGTTAGGAGGATCAAATTGGCTAGTTTGTATCTCAAATCCTTTAAAACCTTTGCAGACATTCTTTCAGAACCTTTATCCGTACTTTTTAATGATTAGATAAACAAACAAGTATTTTTAATGAAAGTAAGAAGCAACAATAAAACTTAGAACGAACAGAAATTATCCCGTATGTGAAAGAGGCTGTTTCCTCCTAAACACCCCACTCTTTACCCTAAAGTTTGACTCTTTCTCTCAACTCTACTGTTTAATACTGTAAAAACTTTAGCGTAAAGAGCGGGGCGTTGAGGAGGGAACAGCCCTTTCATATACTGGGTAATTTCTGTTCGTTTTAAGTTTTAATGTTACTCCTTCCTTTCATTTAAAAAAATTCGTTTTTTATTTAATTTCTGGACGTTTTTTAGTTAATCCATGTTTTGATTTCGGCTCTGTGCAGATGAATAATTAAAACGAAATTTGAATTTTTATTTTTTTGGTTAAACGGCTTTCTCATAGTTTTGATCGAACGATTTTGAGAAAAATGAGCGGGGAAGGAGGCCCAGCTGCTCTCCAATTTTTGTTCTTAAAAAGGCAACTAGAGCTTAGTATTTTACGATGGTTTTCATTAGTAAAGATATACGTAACTTACGAAGTAGCTTACCTAACGAACTTCTATATTCGCAGGTATCTATTACGTATATAAGGGGGGCTCGCCCACTTGTCAATACCTCGCTCATTACACCAAAGCTTAAATTTTGTCCTAAATCCTTAAGAATGACCCCTGAATCACAAAGACCGTAGAATAAATAGTTGAAATTACTAAAAAATACTTTAGCGTAAAGAGTGAGAGATTAGGAGGAAATGAACCCCTTATATGTGTAATATTTTTTGTTCGTTTTAAGTTTTACCGCTGGTCCTTACTTTCAGTTGAAAACACTTTTTCATATTTATTTTTTCATTGTTTTTTAAATGATGCTAGAAAATCCTGCCCCCTCCCATTCATGGAAATGTTTCCTCCCCATGACAAATTCCTCCGTGGAAAATTTCCCCCACATAACCCCCTCTTCTCAACCCCTCCTTCCAACCAAAAAATCCCACTAAAACGTCTGTACACTTCCCAACAATCATTACTATGTGCAAATACTGGTCAAAGTTTTTAACTTGCAGCTTCTCCCATGGGGACTTTGGGGGAGTAAGTTGTCCTGAAAGACATAGTTATAAGGTTTTTCAACTATGCTGAATAAAATGGCTATATCAGGATTTTGATCGGACGACGTTTGGAAAAAATGAGCATGGGAGGGGGCCTAGGTGCCCTCCAATTTGTTTGGTCTTTTAGAAAGGGCGCTAGAACTTTTCATTTCCGTTCGAATGAGCCCTCTCGCAAGATTCTTGGACCACTGGGTCGGTACAATCACCCTTGGAAAAAAGAATTAAATAAATAAACACGCATCTGGGATTTGTGTTTTGGCAAAATATACAAAATTCTACATTCTTGTAGATAGGAGCTTGAAACTTGTACAATCAGGTTCTGTGATACGCTGAATCTGATGGTGTTATTTTCTTTAAGATTAAATGACTTTTAGGGGGGTTCCCCCATTTTCAAAAATAAGGTAAATTTTCTCAGGCTCGTAACTTTTGATGGGTAAGACTAAACTTGATGATGAAACTCACATATTTAAAATCGGCATAAAAGTGCGATTCTTGAGATGTAACTCTTGATATCAAAATTCTGTTTTTTAGAGCTTTGGTTACTATTGAGCCGGGTCGCTCCTTACTACATTTCGTTGCCACGAACTGTTCGAAATTACCTCTACTGGTAAGTTCACTTTATGTTGGAAATAAAATGATAAAAAGAAGTTTTTTAACTGAAAGTAAGGAGCAAAATTAACGAACAGAAATTAATCCGTATATCAAAGGGGCTTTTCCTCCCTCAACACCTTGCTCTTTACGCTAAAGTTTGACTCTTTTTCTCAAGTTTGCTTTTTAAAACAGTAAAAAACTTTAGCGTAAGGAGCAGAGCGTTGAGAAGGGAGAAAACCTTTTAATATACAGAGTAATTTCTGCTTGTTCTAAGTTTTAATGTCGCTCCTTACTTTCAGTTAAAAAACTTGTTTTTTTTCATTTTATTTCTGAACGTTTTTGGATTAATACATTTTTTTTCGTGTTTTTTTCTGTTTTTCTGTTTGCCATTCTGGCATGTCCAATGAATTGTGGGACAGAATAGAGGCAGTTCAAAAAACGTGTCTAAGAATTATTTTCAAACAGGGTAAAGGGCCTTACATTTCCCTTCTTCGGAGAGCAAATCTAGTCACCGTTAAGAAAATGAAAGTAAAAATTTCCTTATTATTTTGCCAACAATATCGTGCATAACCCTTGTACTACTTCTCTTTTCCCTAATCAATATTTACCCACCCACCACGTCAGGGGCGGATCTAGGATTTTTTTTTTTTTTGGGGGGGTGTACATGAAAGATTAATCCGATAAACTTGTGGACAAACAAATACCAGCAATTTAAAGGGAACTGCAACAATTTCTAAGTCGTGGGTGGGTAGTGGACATGGACTTTAATTTAATATAAAATCTGATGAGTTCTATTGAAATTAAAGTCAATTAGAAATATTGATACAAAAAAAGTAAGTTTATAAGAAACACCTCGCCATAAAACATAATTAAAAGGTTGTTCACCCTCTACAAAAAAATAGTATATTTAATCTTTTCTGCATAATTTTTAGCATTCGCACTTCTGGCGACTATAGCGAGTTACTTAAACTTTGTATTGTCAAAAAAAAAAAATTAGTACCATATTTTGGTATCATACATTCTTTGGAACTAATTGTTGATTAAACATTAAGTAACAGTTCGTTTGATGGTGTAGCAGGAAAAATAGAACAAAGAAATAGAAATATAATGCTTTCTTATTGTTGCTATTAGCAGCGGATTGGTCTGAATTTTAAATCTCCCCTTCTTGCGAATGAAATCTCCCAGTTGGCATTTGTGGTAATACGGACAGATCCCCTTGATAGTCTTAAATTTAATTAAATACTTTTTGGGGATATGTGTCATTAATAAAAATCTAATAGAGACTGTAAAAAGTAACTGAAACCTTGTTTCAAACTTGTTTGCAAAAAGAAACAGCCTTAATAATTAAAAACTTACTAAAATCTCGACTATTAAAAACCAAATAAAAAAAAATTCGTCCCTAAGAGAACCAGAGCAAGCGGTCCCAACCACAAATCTACTACTATATCAGGGGGAGGGTGCCTCCTGCATTCGCCACTGCCCCACGTTCTAATTCAACAAAAATCCCCCTTCTTGCCCCAATAAGAGTTTCCACTAAAAGATATAGAAGAACGTTCATCCTTCACATATTTGAAGTTTTAAATTACTAACCCTCTTATCACTCCACTTGTAACTTGTAGTTTTAATGCTTATTTTGCAACTGCAAACTTTACAATTCTTGCAAGGTAAACTAAATTGTCATTTTGTTTAAATTTGTTTTCCCGGTTTTAATTTACGACTTTTTATGGTTTGACTTTTTTACTGATTGCAATTTTATGAGTTTAAACTGGTTTGATATTTATTACTGATTGGCATTCACCATTTTTTTTTTTATTGACACTAAAGTGTGAATTTGGCCCTTTTGGGCTTGTGATAGCCGTTTTGTAGAAATAAATCTTGTCTTGTCTAAACCGTAATTTGAAAAAAATGTGATAGATAACCCGTGAAATATGACAAGAGAAGAGCCAGAACTTGAGTACGAAGATGAGATTGCTAAAGAAATAGCGAAACAACTGCCGATTGTTCTATATAAGCTTTAAATTGTTGGTAAAACCAACAATAGTGAAATTAAACCAACCTAAGTAGATACCGTCGGAGCGTTCTGTTGTTTTGGGATGAAAATATCTTTAAAAGTTATCGAACATTCTTTCTCTATAGCAGAAAAGACAATTGTCAAGAATTAATAAGGTACAAGTTGTATTAATTGCAACCCAGGATAATTCCCCATCCTAATAATTTTGATAGCAGTAAATCAATGACGTAAAATGAAAGACAAAGAAAAAACTTACATGTGGCGAATCACGAGCTTTTCATAATTCTCAAAAAGTTAAGGCAGATCCACAATCCAGCGTGAGCCTTTTAGATGGTCTGAACCCAAATTTCTTCCAGAAGTGATAACTTTCAACACAAAAGGGGAATTTGTTCCAAATCCTTCGGAACTTGATTCGTCGTGAACCGAAGCTTCCGTTAAGTCTTCTAACAAATATTTTGGTAAACGCGGTCTGCCTCTAGCCCGATAATTAAATTTCAACTTTTCACATTTGGCAAATGGAGCCCTCGCATATTTCTTTTTTTCCCATGTTACTGTGGTCAATAATAAGAACTATATAAGAATTTTATTAGGGCTTTGACCATTTTTATCGGGATTCACTTACTAAGGGGTTGAATTGTTTTTTGGAAAGGCCTTGGACTTGAGACTGGTCATTTGACTGCTTTAGTATGGGTAATTTTTATTGGGGTTTATTTACCAAGGGGTTGCATTGTTTCTTGGAAAGGCCTTGGACTTGAGACTGGTCATTGACTGCTTTTGTAGTTTGCTTTGGTAGTTCTACAGCAAGACTCGGGTCTTGCTATAACAAATTTAAATATTCTGGGGACATTTTGTTTCGTTCATTAGTTATTTTGTTTCATTCATTAGTTATTAATTAGCTTGTTTTATATATTTTTAATTCTTATTTCAGTACGAAGATTATGCAAAATTTTACTTATACTACAATACATAAATTTGTCCTGAATTTATTTTAATTAAACCAAAACGATAGATCAATCTTTTTAAAATAAAATCTTTGCTTCTTATTCGGCCCTTGTGCTGTGTTCAATTTATCTCTAGGGTTAGACGCAGCTTATCCTTAATTGTCTATACAATACAATTTTTTTATATATTTATTAACCGGCAGTTTGGTGTCTGCACCTTACTTCTTCTCTAGACTGTTTAAACAGGTTACAACTAAATAATGCTTGACTGAATCGCTCCTGAACAATCCGAGTGGTTAGCCCCTTGGTGTAATTTTTGCAGTCTTAGATGTTCCGATTACAGCTCAATCTAACCTTTTGAGGGGAAATTTTGATTTCGGAACAAAAATATGTAAAGTATTTGAAGGGACTGCAGCCAGGAGGTATATATTATAGAAAAAAGTTTCTTATTGATGAATAGAAAATTTTTTGCTCTATTTTTTGATACCCCACAACAACAATGTCAAGCATAGCAAACCCGAAACAGGTTTTATAATTATTTTGGAATTACAAAAAAAATAATTGTCGGCTTTAAAATTTGATGATGCCAAAATATTCACCAGATTTTTTTACTTCTATTGACATAAAAACCGCCAAAATCACTAATTCAGGAACGTCAGGCAAACTCCAAATGTTTAACATGGGAGGTATAGGAAGATTCTTTGCGAGTCCGTCCTGCCTTAACGAGCACGAGCAGAATATGTACTCCTATAAGTATACAAAATATGTATCTCTTGTACTTTGCTAATGGGGAAGGTCTATGACCAGATCTAATTGCTCGGTGAACCAGCTATGCAAATAATGTTCTAATATGGTTTTGCAAATGATGTTCTAATAGGAGTAATTAATGCCATACTACCTGTGTACATCTTGAAGCAATTGTTAAAACTCTTTGGACTAGTGTGAACAAAATAACTATCTCACAATTTTGATTGGATGTGTTTGGGAAAAAAAGTTGTAAGGGAGAGGGGCGATAGTCGTCCTACATCAAATATTGACTCTGAAAGGGGAAGTGGAACTTCACATTTCCAATTAAAAAAGCTTCCTGTGAAGTTCAAATAGCCACGCCTTCCATAAAAAAAAGCTTATATGCCCCCTGGGCATAACAAACATCCCTGGCCCCCAGACTTTGGGATTTTGTCAACCCCAAAGGCCTTGCTATGTGATCTTCGGACTGCTTACGAACAAATGACTATCTCAAAATATCAGTAATATAGATCATCAAAGAACCAATTTCTTAATATAATAGCTTGATATCTATAATAGCTATAATGTATATTTATCAGTTATTAATCTTATTTCAGAACAAACTTTTGTGTCTTGTTTTCTTATAAACAAAAATATCTGTTTTACGTTCACTCTCCCGTTGAAAACTCAAAAGCTCTTCCAATACGTTCATCCTACGACATTAAACGAGAAAATACATTTAAAATGTTTTGACATTTTAATTTTAAGAAATAAAATTATTAAAGCTTCAAGGAATTATATCAGTATATGCACACTAAACTGACAATCCACAGCCATTTTTTCAGTAAAGTGCAAATTATGTTCTGGTCTTGAGAAGTTATGGGGATTGCCAAAGCTATACTTTCCAGATCTTTCAACTATGCGGAACAAAATATCTCTCTCAAAATTTTGATTAGATATGTTTTGGGAATTGGTGGGTGTGGGAAAGTTTGTTGCCCTCCAATCACCTTTGACTAATAAAACGAGCACTAGCGCTTTCAATTTCAAATCGAATGAACCTTTTTCAAAGTTTCTAAGATAACAAATGGTCATCTCAAAATTTCTATGAGATGCATATCGGGAAAATGAGAGGTTTTTTAGGGGTGGGGGGTATCAACCCTTTGATTATTTTCAATATAAAAAAGACACTAGAATTACTGTTTATCAATACAGTGATCCCCATTCAAAGTTTATGTGATGACCCTTTATATATAAACATTACTAAGCCCCAGGGTATGACTTACAAGTTTTCCCCTGAGGGTTGTGGAGGGTTGTCATACTGGACCTATATCCAGGATCTTTATTTCTGGACCTTTCAATTACATTGAACAAAGTACCCATCCCCAAATTTTGATTGGATACGTTTGGAGAAATGGTGGGCGAGAGAAGGGGGTTACTTGCCCTCCAATCCTTTTCGACTATTGAAAATAGTACTAGCCTTTCAAGTTTCAATCGAATGAGCTCTTTTCGAAGTCACTACGACAATAAATTGTCGTATCAAATTTTCTATCAGATACATTTCAGGGAAACACGAGGCATGTTGGAGAGGAATTACTATGAATTACTACGAATCTTAAAAAGGGCACTAGAACTTCGGATTAGCAATCTAATGAGCCCCCTCTGAAGTCTATACAATCGCCATTTCTATATATACCTTAAATGCCAGCAGATCATAACTTACAACCCTTGCTCCGAGGGCTTTGGGCGGTTGTCCTCTTCGAAGACATAATTTTCGGACCTTTCAATTACGTTGAACAAAATGGCTTTCTCAACTTTTTGATTGGATCTTTTTGGAGAAATTGTGAGCGTGGGAGGAGATGTTAGTGTCCCTCTAACCACTTTAGACTATTAAAAAGAGCACTGTACCTTTCTATAAGGGGATTATACAATCACCCTTTCTATATATATATATATAAATATATAGCTTATATGCCCTCAGGGCGTAACTTACAACCCTGGCTGTGAGGGCTTTGGGCGGTTGTCCTCTTCAAAGACATAATTTTCGGACCTTTCAATTACGTTGAACAAAATGGCTTTCTCAACTTTTTGATTGGATGTTTTTGGAGAAATTGTGAGCGTGGGAGGAGATGTTAGTGTCCCTCTAACCACTTTAGACTATTAAAAAGAGCACTGTACCTTTCTATAAGGGGATTATACGATCACCCTTTCTATATATATATATATATAGCTTATATGCCCTCAGGGCGTAACTTACAACCCTGGCTGTGAGGGCTTTGGGCCTTTCTATACCTTTCTATAAGGGGATTATACGATCACCCTTTCTATATGTATATATATATATATATATATATATATATATATATATATATATATATATATATATATATATATAGCTTATATGCCCTCAGGGGGTAACTTACAACCCTGGCTGTGAGGGCCTTGGGCGGTTGTCATCTGCAAAGACATAATTTTCGGACCTTTCAATTACGTTGAACAAAATGGCTTTCTCAACTTTTTGATTGGATGCTTTTGGAGAAATTGTGAGCGTGGGAGGAGATGTTAGTGTCCCTCTAACCACTTTAGACTATTAAAAAGAGCACTGTACCTTTCTATGAGGGGATTATACGATCACCATTTCTATATATATATATATATATAGCTTATATGCCCTCAGGGCGTAACTTACAACCCTGGCTGTGAGGGCTTTGGGCGGTTGTCCTCTTCAAAGACATAATTTTCGAACCTTTCGGTTACGTTGAACAAAATGGCTTCCTCAACTTTTTGATTGGATGTTTTTGGAGAAATTGTGAGTGTGGGAGGAGATGTTAGTGTCCCTCTAACCACTTTAGACTATTAAAAAGAGCACTGTACCTTTCTATAAGGGGATTATACGATCACCCTTTCTATATATATATATATATATAGCTTATATGCCCTCAGGGCGTAACTTACAACCCTGGCTGTGAGGGCTTTGGGCGGTTGTCCTCTTCAAAGACATAATTTTCGGACCTTTCAATTACGTTGAACAAAATGGCTTTCTCAACTTTTTGATTGGATGTTTTTGGAGAAATTGTGAGCGTGGGAGGATATGTTAGTGTCCGGAACCACTTTAGACTATTAAAAAGAGCACTGTACCTTTCTATAACGGGATTATACGATCACCCTTTCTATATATATATATATATATATATATATATATATATATATATATATATATATATATATATATATATATATATATATATATATATATAGCTTATACGCCCTCAGGGCGTAACTTACAACCCTGGCTGTGAGGGCTTTGGGCGGTTGTCATCTGCAAAGACATAATTTTCGGACCTTTCAATTACGTTGAACAAAATGGCTTTCTCAACTTTTTGATTGGATGCTTTTGGAGAAATTGTGAGCGTGGGAGGAGATGTTAGTGTCCCTCTAACCACTTTAGACTATTAAAAAGAGCACTGTACCTTTCTATGAGGGGATTATACGATCACCATTTCTATATATATATATATAGCTTATATGCCCTCAGGGCGTAACTTACAACCCTGGCTGTGAGGGCTTTGGGCGGTTGTCCTCTTCAAAGACATAATTTTCGAACCTTTCGGTTACGTTGAACAAAATGGCTTCCTCAACTTTTTGATTGGATGTTTTTGGAGAAATTGTGAGTGTGGGAGGAGATGTTAGTGTCCCTCTAACCACTTTAGACTATTAAAAAGAGCACTGTAACTTTATATAAGGGAATTATACGATCACCCTTTCTATATATATATATATATATATATATATATATATATATATATATATATATATATATATATATATATATATATATATACCTTATATGCCCTCAGGGCGTAACTTACAACCCTGGCCGTGAGGGCTTTGGGCGGTTGTCATCTTCAAAGACATAATTTCCGGACCTTTCAATTACATTGAACAAAATTCCCATCCAAATTTTTGAATCTATGCTTTTGGGGAGATTGTGAGCGTGGGAGGAGAGTTTACTGTCCCTCTAGCCACTTTTGACTATTAAAAAGGGTATTATCCCTTTCAATTTCCTATTGAATGAGCTCTTTTCGAAGATTCTACAAGAATTTCAAAATTTCTCTCAGATATATTTCGGGAAATTAAGAGATGTATATGGGAAGAGGGGGGTATACACTCAACGATCACTCTGTGTCTTAAGGATGGCACTAGAGCCTCTAATTGCCAATCCAAGTAGTCCCTTCCGAAGTTTACCCGATAGCTTTTTCTTCATATACCTTATATGTCCCCAGGGTATAACTTACAACCCATGCCCTAAGGGATCTTCGAGGGAATGTTGTCATCCTCAAAGACATAATTTCTCGACGTTTCATTTACTTTTTACAACATGATAATCTTAAAATTTTGGTTGGATATGTCTGGGAAAATGGTGGGTGTGGAAGGGAGGTTAGTTGCCCTCCAATCACTTTGGACTATTAAAAAGGGCACTGGCCCTTTAATTTCCAATAGAATGAACTTTTTCAAAGTTTTTACGACAAGTGGCCATCTCAAAATTTATTTCATATGTATTTCGGAAAATACAAGGTGTGGGGGGTTATCAACCCTTCCATCACTTTGAATCTCAAAAAGGGGCACTAAACTTCTGATTATCAATCCATTAGGTCCCCTCCAAAGTTTATATGATCACCCTTTCTATATAGGGCTTATATGCCCCAGGACATAACTTACAACCGTTGACCTGATGATTATAGGGTGGTTGTCATCCTCGAATACATAATTTCCGGACCTTTCAACTATGTTGAACAGAATTACTATCTAAAAATTTGGATTGGATGTGTTTGGGGAAATGGTTGGCGTGGGATGGGTATAGTTTCCTTCCAATCACTTTTAACTATTGAAAATGGTACCAGCCCTTTCAATTCCTAATCGAAAAAGCATTTTTCGAAGCTTTTACGACAACACCTTCGATATAAAGTGCCCTGGTCTAAAATCAAAAAAAAAGTAAAATAATAATAACATATTGTGCCCACATCGCTCTTTACTTAGGCAGCGCAATTGCGCTGCCTATGATAATTCAACATTTTATTTGTTCTCTTTATCATCTTATTTTTCCTATGGCTGCTCAATTTTATATTTAGCGAGAATTTCTTGGGGTTAATTTTCCGCGGGGAAAGTTTTCTGCTGGAAGTTTTCATTGAGGAGAATTTTTATTAGGGTTACCCCCGCGAATTTTTTCCTAGAAGGGTTTTTCCCGGTTAAATTTTTAAGGAGGGAGATGTTTGGAGAGGGGATTAAGCCAGAGAATAAGCCAGACCCCACGAATGTCCATCCATTGAGATATTTTATATATATTTTTTTTTTGTCAACACGAATTAATAATTGGTTCCCTATCTTGGTTGGGTACTAGCCCATGCATGGCATTTTATTAGTACTTAACTTTATAATAGATTTAAAGAATATTTTGGGAAAGAGTCATTTCAAATTATGCTAGGGAAAAGAAAATATAGGTTTTAATAGCCACAAAAAGTATAAAAAAACGCGAGTGATGTAGATAGTTTATTTAATTTCAAAGACACTAACCAAAAGTAAAAAATCATATACGCTTCAAAGACAAACAAAGAATAAGTAGTTGACCACAAATATCCTCATTCTCACCTAATTTTTTTTACGGTTGAAAACTGCGAAATATATCAGTAGACAGGAACACGAAAACATTGACTACATTGATGAACAAATGAAAGAATTGTCACCATTCTTGACAGAAGCTCTAGAGGATGAAATTTTAATTGGGTTTAGATAATTCCTCAATCTGAAAAAAAAAAAATTATTAAAATCCGCAAAATCTTGGATCCTTTTAACAACCCTCGAAAGCCAAAAGAACTGAAAACCTGTTTTACTCACAATTAGTCTCAACAAATCGCGTCAAAAAATAAGAGAATGGATGTTTTACTCAAAATTTGTATTGGAATTCTAGAATTGACCTCATAAAACCCAAATTCTTTTCTAAATATTGCTGAGTCATCAACAATGAACAATTAATTTTTGATTCCTGTTCACCGCACTTTTCTGTTTGTTTTTCTCTTTTTAGTTACTGCCAAAATTAAAAAAGTGCGGTTAAAACTCCGGAATTAACATTATTAGACTAGGAACAGTCTATGGTGTCCATATCAACTTTTAGAACTGGACCTAGGAACTGAAGGAGGAGAGACAAGTGCGCTTGGTCGCACAGCCAGATTGTGGAAATATAAGCCCAAGAGAAACATTATGAAAAAACAGTAATTTTTTGTTTGAAATTGTCTACATTATTATACTTGAGCGTTTTTCCAAGTGTAATTATACGTTTTCAGTAATGGCTAGTTCTTCCCTCCTGTTCTGCATGAAGAGTTTACTTAGGCATTAGGCTGATGGAGAAATATAATAGGCGGGTGAAACTTAGATGATTGTTTGCTGTTAAGTAGGTTGAATTCCCAATTAGAGATTTTAAAAATCACAGGAGGCCCTAATTCACAAAATATTGTAAGGCATATAGTTTTTCTATATGCACAGGCAAAAGGTATTGACATAGATGAAAAGTAAATCTAAAATAGAGAAAAAAAATTAAAACAGTTACTCAAATTAAACTTAAAATGAACAGAAATTGGTACAAACAGGAGCTTTGATACCCCCTCCTAACTCTAAACATTCAAAAATATGTTGTGATATTCGTGCTCCACTAAAAAAAGATGTGTTTTAACCAAAACTTTATAGTTATGGCATTGAAACAAAATGGTTAAAATTTAAATCGCTGAGATTTCCATAAATTAATATCATTACATATTAAACGTTTGTTTACTTTTTGATTAGTTCTTTCCAGTAATCTTGATGAATATTGGAGTGTTTTTTTTTCGATTTTCAAAAAAATTAAAGCGAGCTCTTGAAATACAAATTGTATTTAACAAACGCAAATGACACTACACATTTTTGAAGAAGCAACATCTTAGGTACAGTTTCATGTGTTAAAACAAAATTTAGAATCATGCTGTGGGTGATGTTGAACTAACCAAAAGACAATATTTACATCATAGTACTACTGCTTCTATTAGTACAATTACTACTACTGCAACTATTAATATTACTGCTACTACTATTACTGCTACTAAAGATAAGACTACTACTGTTAACTTTATTCCCACTACTGCTTTTATAACTACTGGTGCTACTACTACTACTAATAAATCTAACAAGGCGAAAGTTTTGGGCAATATTATAACGGCGTTAAAATACACTATCGAATTCGAATACACTATGCCTATATAGGTTGTCAAGAGGACGTATCAATAATGCTTTTGGACCGGTTGATAGTATTAAGTTAAAGATTTCATCAAAGATGTTGGAAAGTCTCATCAGGTTGAAAGGGATATTAAAAAAAAAAAAAAAAAAAAAAAAAAAAAAAAAAAAAAAAAAAAAAAAAAAAAAAAAAAAAAAAAAAAAACAAGATGCTGTTTGCATACTGCTACTAATCTTACTACAACTATTGCTACTACAAAAGGCAAGGACATTAAGGTGAAAATTTCGAGAAATATTTAGGCGGATGCTGAACTAAATCAAAACGAACTATGATCATGTAGATTGTTACTAAACCTTTATCACAATAAAGATTTAAATTACTAAGTTAGACCTTTCAGGTTAAGTTGTGACAGATTTCGACCGAGCCAGAAGTCAATATTTATAAACTTTTGATATTATTTCTACGTTTACTGTAACTAATGACACTCACGGCATTAAGTTGAGACGATTGGGGGGGGGTCAATGAAACGAAAAAGTATACCCATACAAATATTAACAGGGCATATAAGCAACATTATTGGCGGTGCTGCTTTATCATAGCAAGTAATATCATTGATATTTTAAAGCACGTAATTTGATTGGAAATTCGAAGTTCTAGCACCCTTTTTAAGATTAAAAAATGATTGTAAGGCAATCAGCCTTCCTCTTTGTCTCATAATTTTCTAAGCACTTCCCATCAAAATTTAAGATATCTTAAGATATCCTGGTCAGCTGAACGGTCTTGTAGCTGTATCTCTAGAGCTATTGCGTGGGTTAACCCCCCATAGCTATGCAATTTACCCATTATGTTTAAAAACTAAATATTGCCGTAAAATGAAATCAAATTTACGTTTACATGCTGATTGCCAACAAGACATATCAACAAAATCCCAAGAACGACTGAGGGTATTGTGTTCCAATTTTGAGGATACTTCTATTACTAGTTTTGCTCTTACTTTAACTAAATCAAAAAAATGTAAGTGTATTCAAGCTCTCAAAGAGCAGACATACATTTTTTTGCAAACGGCATCAAGTTTTTTTTCAGGTCAACTAGAGGAGGCATAAAAACTAAATTAAAAACTGCTACTTGTATTTGCACTTTTCAAAGGGTGTATGTTGTTAAAAAACTAAGCAAAGAGAAAACGGGTTTTAATTTCGACAAAGCAGTGAATAAAATATAAAACAAAACTACACTTTAACTAAAAAAATAAAAATTATCCGAATATTTCAGCCCCACGTCCAGGAACTTTTATTTTACAATAAAAAAAAATTACAAACGACAAAAAATAAGAAAAAATGTTTTTTAAAAACATAGCACAAAAAAACTAAACACACGAAAAAAACAATAAATAAATAAGAACAAACATTATAAACAAAATTATCTTATTTATTTATGGTTTTTTATTTGTTTTTTCGTGTGTAGTTGTCTTGGTTTTTTTGTGTTATGTTTTTTTTCTTTTTTTCGTTTGTAATTCTTTTCCGTTGAGAAAGGCTTCCAGATATGGGGCTGAAATATTTGGATTATTTTTAGTTTTTAGTTAAAGTGTAGTTTTGTTTTAATATTTAATTTTTTGTTCACTGCTTTGTCGTAATTAAAACCCATTTTCTATTTACTTAATTTTCGTAAATGGAAAAGCAGTGTGGTCTAAAAAAATTATTTATGTTGTTAAAAGTTGTTGAAAAATTTTCTCCAGCCTACAAATAGCAGGTCAAACTATAAATTTTCAAAGAAAATAAAAAAAGATTTAATCTAATCTGTTCTTTTTACCTGAAAAGACTATGTAAATATCAAACGAACATAAATTAGTTAAAAAAAACTTTTTCCGCAAATTAAGTTTTAAATAAGTTAAAATAAAATCAAATAATCTACCAAGCGTAAAACTACCACAAGTCAGTAATTATGAATAAATAAAAACCAGAACGAAAAAAATTACAATAAACAACCAAGATAAACTCAAAACAAACAGGAATTCAAATTAGAAGGGCTCAAAACCCCTATCCCTTCCCAAGGCAAGAATATAATTCGCACTATACTGAAAAAAAAAATTTAAACTTTTTTACTTTAATTACTTTAATAAATAAAATATTATTAACATTTTAAGGAATAAATATCAGTACATGGATGTTAAACTGACAATGCACATTTAATTGATTTTTTTTTTTAATAAAGTGCAAAGGTTGAAGCGAGAAAGAGAGAAAGGTTGAAATGATTAAAACACATTCTGCGGATCAAGGATGACAGATTGTCGAAGATTGTCCTTTCGGCCAACCATCTAAGGCTAAGTGGAAAGCAGGTCGTCTGAGATTGGGCTGGAAACATAGGGTAAAGAAAAGTTTAAGAGAAATAGGAGCTTCCTTGGAGGGCATAAAGAGGGAGACTTTTAATGAATCAGGATTGCAAAGGAGCGTGCGTAGGTTTGCTGGATTTAGGCAGTTTGGTAATGCGGCCAATTGCTAGTAGTTGTAGCAGTAAAGAAATATAAATATCAAAATGTAGCTGTCAAAACTCTAAATTTGATTTTAAAATATATTTTAGAAAACTTTATTTTTTACTTTGAAAGGGCTTTCGGGTTCAACCAACACTTGTGAATTCTTGCTGGACAATCCATTTTGATCTGAAACCATTTGGATAAGCTGTTTTGGCCATGTTGGGCAATTACATCCATCTGGATTACTGCGGCAAGTACAACTGATCCCACAGCAAAATCGGTTAAAACAACACACTCCCTGAAAAGAGACAGATTATTAAATAGGAATAGGTCATTTCATAGTTTTCCGTTAGAAAAATGGGCCGTTCCAGGCCCTGATAAACAAAAAATAAATGGTAGATCTGCTGCTATTGTGGATTCTTCTGAAAAATTTTCTAACGTTTAAATAGTAGACAAAGTGTGATAGTTTCATATCTTTGCTTCCTTTTATCTTATAGTGTTTCTACCAATTGAGCAGAAATCTTCAATGTGAATATCTTCAATATCTTCAATATCTTCAAAATCTTCAATATCTCATGAGCACATTGTAGACAAAGCTTAAGAAGTGTAATTATCCTAAAAAGTAATTTTTATTCATGTTTATGCTTACGATGCAGTGTAGATGAAAAGGACACGTCAAAGGAAAATTCGTTTTCCAAAGCAAAAAGTGGAAAGAATTGCTTTGTGAAGAGACGTAAGTTGCTTATCTTTTAAGCGTGATAAATAATAAACTAATTATAACGACTCCAACAAAGTCGGCTCCCGAATATCACAATAAATTGCTGAGTCTCGTAACTACTTTCCTGTCATACAGAATCATACCGAATGTATTGCAGAATGTTTAGATTTCCTTTTTATGTAATTTCATCGAAAATCAACTTTCAATAATCAAGTCTATAATTTACCAAAAGATGTAAAAACAGACAGGAATTGAAATACAAATCAGAAAGTCTTCTGGAAAATTTGCCTTCCACTACTTTTAACGTATATAAAATCAAACTATCCTTTTTCTCTATACTACCAAAATCAATCTTTTCCAACCAGAATTCAAATGACTCCAAACTCGACTATTTAACTTTTTTTTAGTCATAGGTAGTTAAGTGACACCGCCTGAAAAGTTAATTTATTTTTTTATCCTAATTTGTGAGAACGATATTTTTGTGTTTTTTTCTCGGGTCTAGCTGTAAGAGAAGTGAAATTGCGTAAATTTGGCTAAACACTAAAAAAATGTAATATTTCGATCAATGAATATATGTCACTGTTTTATTAGTTTCATTATAATGAATAATTTCAGAAGAGTCCTTGGACATTCGAGATCAAAAATAATTGGCAGTAAAACAATTTTAACTTAATCGATGTTTTCGTTATCCTACACCATCTTTTCATCTTCACTTATTCTTAGCCTTAGGAACTTAGTCTTCTTAACATTAATTTCCAAGCCTATTGCAGCATCCTAAACTTGCATATTATCTAAGAGTTCAGTAATTTGGCTCACATTTTCATATAAAATGCATAAATCATTAGCATAATCTAAGTTCATGAATTTTGTCCTCCCTATTTGATTCTGGTTTTCCCCATTACCTCTCCTGTTCTACTTAAAATGGAGTCTGTCAAAACTATCCGTATTAAAAAGAATAGAACACAACCGTACCTCACTCCAAATTTGATGCAGAACTATTTACTATCCTCAATTTCAAAGTTAACCCCAGCAGTGTGAATCTCGTACATACCCCTAATCATTTTATTGTGTTTGTCTGGTATACCATACAAGTATAACGATCAATATTAAATCTTAAAACGATAAGCAAATATTACGTAGACGAGGGGTCGTCATCTGTTCTTTACTTAAAGCTATATGTGTCTTGAACAGACTTGGAAAGAGCTAATAATACCAAACTGAACATTTGATACATAATGCTATTCATGCTTTAAATATACTCAGTTCACAGTACTATTTCTCTATAATTTTATTTCCATTTCCAATGCTGCAATACCTGGAAAAAAAATATTTGTAGTATAGTTCGTTTTCAATGAAGTGCCAATGATGCACTAGGTTTTAGACTCATATAGTTAGAAAAGGGGGCAGTGGCCTGACTCTTGTTTGCAGTGAAGACAATATTAGTCTTGAAAAGAATTAATAAAATCAAACTCAATTTTTGACATATTATGATATTAATTATTGAAAGATCATCAGTTCAAATAGGATTTTTCTGTATTTTTTTTTTCATTTCCTATGCTGTAATATCGGGAAAAGGAAATGTTTGTAATATAATTAGTTTTAGGTGAAGTGTCAATATCGCAGTAGGTTTTAGACTCTTAAAATTAGGGAATAGGGGATTAGCCTGACTTTTGTTTGTAGTGAAGAGGATATTAGTCTTGAACGGTCTTGAAAAGGACTAATAAAATCAAGCAGATTTTTTTTTTTTATGTCATTAACTGCTGAAAGCTGATTAGTTCAAAATTTTGCTTCTACTGTAACTTTATTTTTATTCATAATGTTGTAATAAGTATGAAAGTAAAATATTTGTTATTTAATTTCTTTTCAGTGAAGTACCAATGACAAATTAGGTTTTAGACTTTTACACTTAGGGAAGGAGGCAGTGCCCAAACTGTTGTTTGTAGTGATTTTTGTTCGATTTAAGCTAGATTAGCATACAAGTTAAAGTTTACTCGTTTTAATATAGATTAATTCATTCATATTAGTACATGTTGTACATTTGTTTGCTATGATCCTTTATCTAGTTTCTGTTCGTTTTTGGTTTCATTTATACTTCAATAGTAAAAAGACTTTCTTTAGTTTTAATCTCGATTTGCTTATTTAATTTAAGTTTTACTCGTTTCAAAATCTATTTATTCTTTAATATTAGTACCTGTGGTATGTCTTTTTGCTATTATTATTCATTTTGTATTTCTTCGTTTCTGGTTCCATTTATTTTTTAATAGTAATTTCTGGTCGTTTTAAATTTGAATTATTATACGTTTTGTTTCTTTTTCTTGGCCTCCTGGCATCTCCAATGAATTGTCAGAAATAATAGAGGCAGTTAAGAAAAGGTGCCCAAGAATTATCTTCGATGAGGGTAAAGTGCCTTACATAAAGTGCCCTTCTTTGGAGAACAAATCTAGTCACCCTTAAGGAAAGGAGAGCACAAATTTCCTTACGTTTTGCCCATAATGTCGTGCATAGCCCTCGTACTACTTCTCTTTTCCCTAGTGATCATTTACCCACCAAACTCGACCCCCACACTTTGGTTTAAGAAAAATCCCCCTTCTTGCCCCAATAAGAGTTTCCACTGAAAGATAAAGAAGAACGTTCATCCCTCACATAGTTGAAATTTTAAATCAATACCCCCCCCCCTTCTCACTCTACCTTTATCTTAGAGTTTTAGTGTTTATTTTTCAATTGCGTACTTTGTAACGCTTGTCAGATAGACTTTTGTTTAATTTTGTTTTTTCTTGTTTTAACTTTACGAGTTTTTATCGATTGACTTTTTATTTATTGCAATTCTATAATTTTGTACTGACACTAAAGTGCGAATTTGGCCCTTTTGGGAAGGTGATTGCCGCTTTTTTGAAATAAAATCTTATCTTATCTTACGTTTAATATGGCCTATGCTTTTTCCTGAAAAACTTTTTTTTTCATGAATTTTTTTTTATGAATTTGTGTTTGTTTTTGATTGCCGTAGTTGCAAGCTTATTAAAATTCCGTATTTCAAAATATATATATATATATATATATATATATATATATATATATATATATATATATATATATATATATATATATATATATATATATATATATATATATTCATTTAAATATTTAAAAATCTCTTATAGTATTCCAGTTATGTTATATTTTGCATAAAAGCTTAATACCCTAGCATTGCACAAAAAGTTAATACCCTTGGTCTTTTCGAACAATCCGGCACAAATGGACAAAATTGGATCGTTTACAGCGATTGAATTAACCGAGAAAAAAAGATTCAATATATATAACAGAGGTGTTCCTAAGTGTGAAATAATATGAAAAAAACTTCGTTTTCTTAAAGAGTTAAAGAGGCTGCGTCCCAAAGTCGAACCTTAAAACGTACAGGAATTAGAAGAGGCAGTTGGGGGGCTGCCGCCCCCCAAACCCCCAGCTTTTAAAGACTCTTTTGTACAGGTTTTTTGTTTTTTTGCTAACCCCCCGCTCTTGGCTTCGGAAGGGCCCTCTTTTAATTAAAAAATAATTGAAATGAATGAATAATGGAATAACTTCGAAAAATGTTAAACACAAGAGGACAGGAGAACCATTGCGCCGAAACTAGTAATTAGTAACAATGAAGTCCCCCCACAAAAAAAAACTGTACAAAAGAGTCTTTAAAAGCTGGGGGTTTGGGGGGCGGCAGCCCCCCAACTGCCTCTTCTAATTCCTGTACGTTTTAAGGTTCGACTTTGGGACGCAGCCTCTTTAACTCTTTAAGAAAACGAAGTTTTTTTCATATTATTTCTGTACGTTTTTCTACAATCCATGGTGGATGTAATTTAATAATTCCTGTACTCCTCGTACAGGAATTAGGAGAGGAACTTGGGTGGCTGCCGTTAGGACTATAAGAAGACTATTAGGAGAGGCAAACCCCCCGCTTTTAAAGACTCTTTTGTACAGGTTTAATTTTTTTTCATATTAATTCTGTACGTTTTTCTACAATCCATGGTGGATGTAATTTAATAATTCCTGTACTCCTCGTACAGGAATTAGGAGAGGAACCCCCCCCCCCCGCTTTTAAATCATTGTATAAAATAGAAAAAAAATAGATAGAATGACCGAAATGTTTCTTTTGCTCATAAGATGCTAATATTCTGTTATCTCTCAAATGATAAGATGTCCAGGTGTTATCAAAATTTTTTTGATGTTGTGAAAAAAAACCGCCCGTAAGGGACTTGAACCCTTGACCCGAGGATTAAGAGTCCCACGCTCTACCGACTAAGCTAAACACTTGCATGTGTGTAAATATAACTTCTCAATAACTTTTAAAAATTTCAAATTAACATGGGCTCTTATGGAGAGAAATCCGTTAATTAAGTAGCTAATGCGTGGTTTCTGGAAAACAGGGAACGAGTTATCGGATCGAGCTGAAATTTCTCGGATAAGCTCCTGGGCCGTAGGGGACCTTAACTTGTGAATTTCACAAGTTGCCCGATCGGACAACGTTAAAAGGGGGGGGGGTTGGAGGGTCGAAACTTTCGGGGGGTTAAGATTTTCCTACGAAACTTTCCAGGAAAATTACTCGGAGAATTCCGCATCGAATGAGTCTTCGTACACCCAGATCCGATGTCGGATGTGACCTGTAGGCGTCTAGGAAAAAAAAGTAAATGAATTTTAAGTGGCTATGCGTGGTTTCTGGAAAACAGGGAAGGAGTTATCGGATCGAGCTGAAATTTCGCGGAGAAGCTCCTGGGCCCTAGGGGACCTTAACTTGTGAATTTCAGCCCGATCGGACAACGTTAAAGGGGGGCTGGGGTTGACGAGTCGAAACTTTCGGCCAGATTTTCCCCATGAAGGAAAAGTTGGAGGGGGATGAAATTTTGCAGGTTTCTTAGTTGGAGCTCGGGCTACGAAATGCATCCCTCCCCATCCCTCTGCGACCACTGGAACCGAAGATCGCTTAACATTGTCGTGTGTCGCCTCTTTATAGAGGCACGAGTGTGCCTCCTTGATTCTTTAAATCATTTCATTTGGGACTTAAGAGGAAGAGGATAACTTTGATTTGTATGTTGCCAAAACTAATTAAGTATGTTGTGCGATGTAAGTATTTTAACCTCATTTTAAGTATGACTGTCATGTGAGAGAGTTTTGCCACTACCCCCCTTCGCTAACTGTAAAAGTTTTGAGCCTACTGCATTATTGGAGATTTAATGAAATCGAGTTATATTACAAATTTTTTGCTTTGCACTTATTAGAACGTGAAAATAAAACAAAAATACAGAGAAATAAAATCTTGAACTAATAAACTTTTAGCAATTAATATCTTTATATATCAGATATATAGTTTAATTTATTAATTTTTCTGACATTGTTCAAGACATAGCTATAGTGACCTTTTTAACAGTTGTTTCGTCTGTGCAATACCGAATATTCCAAACTATATCTGTGAGAATATATGTAGTCCCCCCAGAAAATATATTTTTAAAAATTCTTCCCGTTAAGTTCAGCTTGTGAAAATTTCCCATTTGAGCCACTGGAACCCCTGAAATACAAAGGTCGTTTAATTAGAACAATGATAAGCTCTTTTTAAAGAACTAATAGATTTTAGTGTAAAGAACAAGGTATTAAGGAGGAGGCAACTCCTTCCGATGCGTAAAAATTTGTGTTCAGTTTAAGTTTTAATGTTGTTCCTTACTTTAAGTTAAAAAACTTGTTTTGTCTAATTTTGTATTTAATATTATAGATTTTCCTATTTCTTTTTCCCTAATTCAATTGTGTAAAAAAGAAGGGAAATGTTGTCATTGTGTCAGAGTTTCCAAAATTACAGCTGCATCTTTTAGCTGTAAGGTCCTGTGTGCCTGATTGTTACCCATTGAATTACTAAATTTTTACTATTTTATTATCTTCATTATAGGGTCCTTACCCTCTATTTCCTCTCAAAAGGCCTAGAATTAGATTATGGTGAGGATTTAAGCCTCTTAGATAAAAGTGTGAGCAAAATGAATGAACTTTTAGACGTTCTGTAAGTTGAAAATAAGGTTTGAAAATAAATGTTAAGAAGACTAAGTCAATAAGGAAGGGAATAAGTGAAGATGAAAAAGCGACGTTGGGTAACGAAAAGATTGCTCAGGGTGTTTTTCACAGGTAAAAGATAAATGTTAAGAAAATGAAGTAACTAAGGAGCTAAGAATTAATGAAGATGAAAAGGTGACGTTCGGTAACGAAGAGATTTATTAGGTGGACAGCTTCACGTCTCTTGGGAGCATCATTGCGGGACCAATGATGATGTTAAAAGTAGGATAGCCGAGTCTCAGGCTGATTTTTTACAGCTAAAAAAAGTTTGTAAGAACAGAAAGATATGTCTTCAAACCAAGATAAGACTAGACCTACGTTGCCTGAGCAACGTGAAGCATTGCGGCAACCTTTGTCCGGCTTTGCCGAATAAAGTGTTGCGAGAGCAACACTTTGGTTTTGTTTCTTTGCTATCAGTTAAACGCTGAAGTTGTCTATCAAGGCCTATCGAAGGTTTTAAAACGTTATGTTCAAAGAAGAGCGCGATCAGTAATCACATGATCAAAGGCTATTCCTCAGCGTTGAAAAAACAACAATAACAAAAGAATATCGAAAGAAGGGACTAAATTGACTTTGCAGCCAGTTGAACTTTATTCTTTTCAATCGTAGACATCGTGACGGCAAGACTTGGAACAATATCTTATATAATCTAGTTGGTATTATAAAGCTATCCGTAACTTTTCAGGATCAAAATACCATAGATGACACTCTATTAATTATTATGAAACTGCCTTGTTGTTTTACGTTATCGTTTGTACCCGTTGCGTAAACACTTAATTTTAGGTTACAGTGAGCATGGGTAGGCTACACCAACTAGCAAAAGTTACAAACCCCGCTTCACTAAAGATGATTGTAGCCTAACAGACGATTATTACTTACAAGTCCCCTACATGTCTTATTACTGGAACCAACTCGGTCTTATCATCAAATACACTGGAAACAAATAATAGGTACATCAAATAGCAAAATTTGCAAACCCCTAACTGCCGAAGATGATTATGAGCTAACAGCTGACCTTTCCTTACAAGTCCCATACATGTCTCACAATAGGTATCAGCTTATTTTTGGTTTCAGTGTGTACCCTACTACTGAAGTTGTCAACCCCTTGAAACTTTCAAACTAGTATATCTCATAAAGGAATTTTTGTTTCAAAAAATGGATGACATATACTTTGTTCAGCTCATCAAGAGCTATCTATTGCCGTCAGAAAAAATTCTATCCGTCTTAGTTCAAAACCCAGCGAAAATCACGGCAGCACTTTCAGACCCGTGGGAAAATACCGCTTTTTTGCTTCTGTAATTTTTTCTATTTATCACTCAAAGAAGATATATTGTCTGTGGGGCCAGGTAACTGCCGCATATATTTAATACTTATGGATTTTAGTCCATCTTCAATTTGAAAGTGGTGCCTGCCTGCTTGCCTGCTAGATCGGAGCTTTCCACTCGAAAGCAGAAACATGGTTTGATGAAACGAAAGCTCGGCTGCACAGCTTCAGATACTCCTCTCTGACATAGGCTATATAACTCCACTTCACTTCGCACAACATAGGTTCTGGCTCGTGGACAAGCAAAAACCATCCTTTTTTGCCCCAGGCAAGAGTTCTGCGGAGCTTTTCAAAATGTAATGCCATATTCATCAATCCGGCCTGAGGTCCATACTTTCCGTAAAAACCGCAGAGGTTAGACCCTTACCAGTTTCCAGGAATAAGCCGACATCGGCGGCATAGAAAAAAAAACTGCGACAAAACCAAAGTGTTGCTCTCGAAACACAATTAGAATTTTGGAAGCTACAGCGATGATACTGGTCAAATATTGCTCTGAAGCATGGGTCCTCCAAAAAGCGGATGAAAATTTACTAGATGTTTTCCAGAGAAATCGCTTACGAATTGTTCTGGATACTCGGCTGACTGACCGTATTTTAAAAAGTAGGCTGTACGAAAAGTGTGGTTCAGTCTTGCTTTCTAGCGCTATTGCTTTCTAGGTGCTCCGAAAAGTGGATGAAAATTTGCTAGATGTTTTCCAGAGAAATTGCTTACGGATTGCTCTGGATACCCGGCTGACTGACCATATTTTAAAAAATAACAGCACGAAAAGTGTGGTTCAGTCTTGCTTTCTAGCGCTATAATGAGAGAAAGGTTGAGATGGCTAGGGCACGTTCAGAGGATGAAGGATGTCAGACTGCCGAATATTGTCCGTTTCGGCAGATTGTTTAGGGTTAAACGGAAAGCACTTCCTCTGCGGTTTGGGTGGGAGGATGTCATAAAGAAAGATTTAAAGGATATTGAAACTTCTTGGGAGGGTGTAAATGGGGAGGCTTCGAATAGGCTTGGATAGAGGAGGATCGTGCGTAGCTGTGTTGGCCACAGGTGGCTTGGTACTGCAGTGAATTGCTAGAAGTAGTAGTAGTTACTTTCCCCCTAAATATATGGAAAAGCTTTTCTTGTATTGATTTATGTAAAAAGCCTTTCTTGTATGATTGTTTTACTTTCTTTTTGGTATTAATATAACAAAGAGGCCTTTTTTATGCAGAGAGGAGGGACTGGAATTGTAAGTTAGTGTTTATGGATACAGCAGATTAAATATTCTCGAAAATAGCTTTTAACTGGGCGAGTCTTTATTTTTAGGAATTTTAGTCTCAAATATACCCTTCTCCCTAGTAAGTAAACCATTCTAAGCTTTTGACGTCAGAGTATATCTGTCAGCTGGGAATGATCATGATGCCCACCTAAGGCTTAGAAAGTCTGCATATCAATAAAAATTACTTTCTTAAAGTACTAAAAGGGTGAATAGTACTATTTCTATTCATATGAAATTGAATAATTACTAGTAAAATAATTGATAAACTTAACATTCTTACATTATTCAAATTTACTCCTATACAAAAAATCATTTTGAAACGTTTCCACATAAAAATCTCACTTTGGAAAAGCGCCCATAACTTTTTTTTGTAATGTTACTTATTTTAATATTTCTTTTATCTTTATTTATTTATTCAGAAGGGAAGGACGGGAATTGAAAATTAGTGTTTATGAATACAGCAGATTACAGATTCTAGAAAATGGCTTTTAACTGAAAGAATCTTGCGGATATAAAACTAGCCCCAAAATACTAAATTAAAGCAAAAACCATTTATGAAAATAGGGAAACTGAGTTATGGGTTGAGGAAATTCGAAAATCTTGAACATTTTCCCGTCTAAAAACAGTAAGTTCTTAAACTTTATGACAAAACTGCAAAAAAGTGAAAATTCTGTTAAAATTTAGAAATATTTTGGGCTGAGGAAATTTTATATATTGCAAGATTTTACCGTTAAACTTGGAAAACTTCAATTAAAAGCATTTAAGTCCCTAGACCAGAATTGGAAAAGCATTAAGAAACATTGGCTAAAATTAGCGAATTATATTTTTCCTTAACGAAAATTTAAAATGGTAAAAAAATTTCATCTGAAAATAATACATTTCAAAGATTTACAACAAATATTAAAAAAGGGGAAAGTCTCAGTGAAAATCCAAATATGTAATTTCGTTGGACAAAATTTGATACAATGAAGTTATTTTTTATTATTTTTAAAACTCTAGGGCCTATCTGAAACTGGAAAAAAACACTCCACAAGACCAAAAATCCCTTAGAACTCAGCATTTGTAAATAAAAACAACAGAAGACTGAAAACAATGGAAAACTGTTTTCATACAAGAAAACTTGTAAATAAAGAAATATTTTACATTTAAAAACAATAAATTTGAAAGTTTACAGCACAAATGAAACAGCAGCAACAAACTTGGGCAACTTTTAAATTTTATGTTTTCGTC
This sequence comes from Artemia franciscana, assembly GCF_032884065.1. NCBI lineage: Eukaryota > Metazoa > Arthropoda > Branchiopoda > Anostraca > Artemiidae > Artemia > Artemia franciscana. The sequence goes on from NC_088876.1 coordinate 6,734,545, forward strand.
AAACAAATGTGAAATATAATGAAATTCTTACTGGAAACACAGGTAACTTTGAAGACTTTTGACAAGACTGAACCTAGTGGGAAGACATCAACGAAAATAGATATTCACTCAAGTTCTATAGCAAAACCAAATAATAGCAATGAAATCAATTAAAGCTGTAATTTTCTGTTATCTCTTCACAAAACTTGACAATGAGGGAAGCTTCCAATGATGAAAAAATAGGTCGACAGTTTAAAACTGTAATAATAAAATAGAAAGCTATTTAACAGCATTTGCAAAATTATATGAGTGTGTTTTACCTTAGAAAAAGGGATATCTGCAAAAATAACTTTACAGAAAGTGTAAAAAACCTTACGAAAAAAAAATATAAACTCAGGAAAAGAAAGGAACAAAGCTTAGCTACGAGAACTAAATTTGGAAAAGACAAAATTGTGCACATAAAATATTCTAAATATTTGTCTGCACTCAACAATTTAAAAATCTGGGAATCCTTAGTGAAAGCATTAGTTAGTTTAGACGATCTTTGAGTGAGTAGCTTTATTCAAATTAAGCCGAGTTTTCCTAATGTTTTCTGTATTTTAATAGCGAAAAACATCGGCAAAATTTTCAAAGTTTTGTTCGTGTAAATTAGTTCTTTTCAGTTCTTTTAAGTAAATAGGGTAATTCTTTTCAATTTTGTTGCAAACATATTCAAATTATTTAGATTTTTCACCATGAATTTCTTGCATATTTCCAATTTTTGTCAAATGAAAACACAATTCTCCAATCTTTTGGCGTTGATAAAAATGTTCAATGCTATAGAAAATGGTGTAATGGGTGCATTGTCTTGTTTTATGAATAATCGTTTCAAATAGTCAATAGTCCCTAACAAAAATAAGCCAACAGCCCCTTAGTTCTTTAAAACCCAACAGTTGGATTTGATATATAGTCAATTTAGCTGTTAAAAATAAGTTTATTGATTTGGGATGTAGGTTAACAAAGGAGGGTAAATGGGGTAAGCGTGTAAAATTATATGAAAAAAGGGGGATAGGGTAATAGGAATGGTTCTAAGAAGTCCCTTCAGGCCAGTAGGTCTTGAAAATATTAAGTTACGGAATTTGGTGTTTAAGACTAAGATTAGGTCGGTAATGGAGTATGCAGCAGAAGTTTGGGGGTCTGATAAGTGATAAGTTTGGGGGTCATTATAGAAGGACGCTAAGTTTAAGTGTGAGGTTTAATATCTTAGTTATTAAAGGTGATTTGGGAAATTATTCCTTAAGAAGTAGGAGGCTATCAAAAATTGTGAATTACTAGGAAATTTTTCGAGTGGATAAGGGGGATTACCCTTGGGTGGACAAAACACCGAGAAAATGGGTGTTATCTTAATAAAAAGAATATGGCTTGGTTTGTTCGTGAAAATATTACACATCGTGAGTATTATGTGACGACTTCGTTTATGTTGGGCTGTACTAGTGTTTTTGAATGGTTTTCTGTGCTTGAATTTTTTATGAAAAGCTTAAATTGGATCCTTTAGTTGCATTTGTATTTTGTTAATTATATTTGTATATCTCGTTTTATTTGTTTTTTTAATTTTTTTTTTGTGTCCATGTAGGTTTTTTTGTGTCTTTGGTACTGTACTATACTATACTATATATAATAAAGGGAGGAATTTCAGATAAACACAACTAAAGCCAAAATTCCCGATAGATTGTGGTAAACAAAGACGTCAGATCTAAAGAAACGTGCGGTGTTCAATTAGTATAGTAAAAACGGGTCTCTTAATATTCATAGCTCTTATCTCTAGCACTGGCTAAATATTGAATGTATGGTTATGTCAGGTTGGTTTGAGAATAAGTGTGTATGTATTATTATTTGCTTTGATAGCTCCTATTTATCCATTACGTGTTGATGCTACGTGCCTGACAAATTTTGATAGGTCGTATATTAAATTAAGAAACTTAAGAGACTTGCGGTGTTCAATTAGCATAGTAAAAATAGGACTCTCTTAATATTCATAGTTCATATCTTTAGCACTGGCTAAATATTGGATGCATAAATATGTGAGATTGGTTTGAGAAGAAATGTGTATGTATCATGACGTGGTTTGATAGATCCTATTCATCCATTACGTGTGCCTGAAACCCATTAGTCGAGTTTTATTCTCGCTGTGTTCTTAGAACCAATAAATATAATCAATAACAAACATCATTCTCCCTTTCTAAAACTCAGCAGGCTATTCGCCTCCTTGTAACGTCGCTACTCATACCCTTGATACCAAGACGCTACCCATAGGGACCGATATTCAATTAACTTCATATCGTTTGGTGACAATAGAGGTCCCATGCTACTCATTTTTGCCTGTTTTAAAATATTAAAAAAATTGTTCTTTCTCGTTTTGCTGGATAAAATGAAGCGTAAAAGTCTATAAGAAAAAAGATAATACCGCACACCAACTGCAACCGTATTTACCAGAAGAAGGCGCCAATTCCTCATTCAGCAAATCAGGATCATTCTAAAAATAAAAATTATTTAGTTTAGTTCAGAATTCAGCCTGAATAAAATTGTATATAAGCCTTATACTCCTATTAAATTTATGGTTTGCAATCAAACAGTTCGTGGTAACGAACTGTAGTAAGGAGCGACCCGGCTCAATAGTAACCAAAACTCTAAAAAATTGAATTTTGATATCAATAGCTACATCAAAAGAATCGCATTTTAATGCTGATTTTAAATATATAAGTTTTAAAAAGTTTAGTGTTACCCATCAGAAGTTACGAGCCTGAGAAAATTTGCCTTATTTAGGAAAATAGGGGGAAACACCCCCTAAAAGTAGTAGGATCTTAATGAAAATGACACCATCAGATTCAGCGTATCAGAGAACCCTACTGTAGAAGTTTCAAGCTCTTATCTACAAAAATGTGGAATTTTCTATTTTTTGCCAAAAGACAAATCACGGGTGCGTGTTTATTTGTTTGTTTTTTTTTTTTTTTTTTTTTTTGTTTTTTTTTCTTTTCCCCAGGGGTCATCGTATCGACCAAGTGGTCCTAGAATGTTGCAAGAGGGCTCATTCTAACGGAAATGAAAAGTTCTAGTGCCCTTTTTAAGTGACCAAAAAAATTGGAGGGCATCTAGGCCCCCTCCCACGCTCATTTTTTCCCAAAGTCAACGGATCAAAATTTTGAGACAGCCATTTTGTTCAACATAGTCGAAAACCATAAAAACTATGTCTTTGGGGATGACTTACTCCCCCACAATCCCTGGGGGAGGGGCTGCAAGTTACAAACTTTGACCAGTGTTTACATATAGTAATGGTTATTGGGAAGTGTACAGACGTTTTCAGGGGGATTTTATTTTGCTTGGGGGTGGGGCTGAGGAGAGGGGGCTATGTTGGAGGATCTTTCCTTGGAGGAATCTGTCATGGGGAAAGAAAAATTCAATGAAAAGGGCGCAGGATTCTCAAGCATTACTATAAGAAAACAATGAAAAATAAACATGAAAACGTTTTTTCAAATGAAAGGAAGAAGTAGCATTGAAACTTAAAACGAACAGAGATTATTCCGCATATGAGGGGTTCTAAAAATACTTTAGCATAAAGAGTGAGGTATTTAGGAGGAGATAAATACCTTGCTCTTTATGCTAAAGTATTTTTAGTAATTTAAACTATTTATTCTACGGCCTTTCTGATTCAGGGGTCATTCTTAAAGAATTAGGACAAAACTTACGATTTAGTGTAAAGAGCGAGGTATTAACGAGGGTACAAACCCCCTCGTATACATATTAAAAATATAAGTTTATGAAAGTTTGTTACGTAAGTTAATTGTTAAGTTACGTATATTTTTTACTAATAAAAACGTTCGTTAAATATTAAAAGTTCTAGTTGCCTTTTTAAGTAACCGAAAAATTGGAGGGCAACTAGGCCTCCTTCTCCACCCCTTATTTCTCAAAATCGTCTGATCAAAACTAAGAGAAAGCCATTTAGCAAAGAAAAAAGAATTATTATACAAATTTCATTTTAATAATTTATGTGCGGAGAGCCAAAACCAAACATCCATTAATTCAAAAACGTTCAGAAATTAAATAAAAAAAAATTAATTTTTTTAGCTGAAAGTAAGGAGCGACATTAAAACTTAAAACGAACAGAAATTACTCCGTATATGAAATGAGTTGTCCCCTCCGCAATCCCTCGCTCTTTACGCTAAAGTTTGACTCTTTGCCACAATTCTACTTTTAAAAAAAAATTAAAAGCTTTAGCGTAAAGAGCGAGGGATTGCGGAGGGGACAACTCATTTCATATACGGAGTAATTTCTGTTCGTTTTAAGTTTTAATGTCGCTCCTTACTTTCAGCTAAAAAAAATTATTTTTTTTTTATTTAATCTTCATACAGCTACCACTCACAACGAAAGAGAATAGAGAACATTAAATACGTGAAATGAACTAGCTTTTTGAGCTGAATCTAAATATGATAAAATTCATTAAGTTTAATATCAAACAGTTCCTGGTAACAAACTGTAGTAAGGAGCGACCCGGCTCAATAGTAAACGAAACTCTAAAAAACGAAACTCTAAAAATCCGATTCAAAAGAATCGGATTTTTATGCTGATTTTAAATATATAAGTTTCATCAAATTTAGTCTTTGTCATCAAAAGTTACGAGCCTGAGAAAATTTGCCTTATTTTGGAAAATAGGGGGAAACACCCCCTAAAAGTCATAGGATCACACCATCGCATTCAGCGTATCAGAGAACCCTATAGAAAAAATTTCAAGGTCCAATCTAAAAAAACGTGGGATTTCGTATTTTTTGCCAGAAGACAAATCACGGGTGCGTGTTTATTTTTATTTTTTTTTTCCAGGGGTTATCTTATCAACCAAGTGGTCCTAGAGTGTTACAAGAGGGCTCATTCTAACGGAAATGAAAAGTTCTAGTGCCCTTTTTAAGTGACCAAAAAAATTGGAGGGCACCTAGGCCCCCTCCCACGCTCATTTTTTTCCCAAAGTCAACGGATAAAATTTTTGAGATAGCCATTTTGTTCCGCATAGTCGAAAACCATAATAACTATGTCTTTGGGGATGACTTACCCCCCCCCACAGTCCCTGGGGGAGATCTGCAAGTTACAAACTTTGACCAATGTTTACATACAGTAATGGTTATTGGGAAGTGTACCGACGTTTTCAGGGGGATTTTTTTGGTTTGGATGTGGGGTTCAGGGGAGGGGGCTATATGAGAGGATCTTTCCTTGGAGGAATATTTCATGGGGGAAGAGAAATTCAATGAAAGGGCGCAGGATTTTCTAGCATTACTATTAAAAAAAACAATGAAAATATAAACATGAAAAAGTTTTTTAAATTGAAAGTAAGGAGAAGCATTAAAACTTAAAACGAACAGAGATTATTACGCATATGAGGGGTTCAAAAAATACTTTAGCATAAAGAGCGAGGTATTTAGGAGAAGATAAATACTTCGCTCTTTATGCTAAATTATTTTTAGTAATTTCAACTATTTATTCTACGGCCTTTCTGATTCAGGGGTCATTCTTAAAGAATTGGGACAAAACTTAAGATTTAGTGTGAAGAGCTAGGTATTAACGAGGAGACAAACTCCCTCATATATATAATCAAAAATATAAGAATATAAAAGTTTGTTACGGAAGTTAATTCTTAAGTTACGTATATTTTTTACTAATAAAAACGTTCGTTAAAAATTAAAAGTTCTAGTTACCTTTTTAAGTAACCGAAAAATTGGAGGGCAACTAGGCCTCCTTCCCCACCCCTTGAGCCAAAGTCAGACATGCATTAATTCAAAACTTTCAGAAATTAAATAAAAAAACAAGTCTTTTGAAATGAAAGTAAGGAGCGACATTAAAACTTAAAACGAACAGAAATTACTCCGTATATGAAAGGGGCTTTTCCTCCTCAACACCCCGTTCCTTGCGCTAAAGTTTGATTCTTTCTCCTAACTCTACTTTTTAAAACAATAAAAAACATTAGCGTAAAGAGCGGGGTGTCGAGGAGGAAAAGCCCCTTTCATATACGGAGTAATTTCTGTTCATTTTAAGTTTTAATGTCGCTCCTTACTTTCATTTCAAAAAACTTGTTTTTTATTTAATTGCCAATCAGAAGTTACGAGCCTAAGAAAATTCGATAGATTTGGACAAGAGGCAAAAACACCCCAAAAAGTCAACTGATTTTAAGGAAAATCACACCGTTTAATTCAGTGTATTACTGAACCCCACAGTTAAATATTAAAGTTAATATCTACAAACGTGTAGAATTTACATTTTTCAGCCAAACAAAGATCACGGATGTGTCTTAATTTGATATGTTTTCTCCTTTTTTCTTTTTTTTAAATGGGTGATAACTTTACAACTATTGCCGTTTTCAAGTGACAAAAACACAGAATGTCAAATAGCTCCTTCCTAGGCTTTTGCTAGGAGGCGCCAACAATTTTGAGCATTTGATTCAGCGTATTTAAGATACTTTTGGGGATAACTTTACCACCCGTATTTCTCGAGAAAAAAGCCGCAAACTATGTAATTTTTCCTCTGTTCTCATATTTTGTTCGTTATTGGGATATTTACAGGAATTTTTATAGGGGAGTGAAGGGAATATTGTCATCTGAGAGGTTTTTTCCACAGGGAAGAAATTCTCTGGAAAGAATTAATTAAAAGATTTTTTATACGAGGGGGTTGGATGACTCTGAATAGCTAAGGAAAAAGACATGAAAAAAGACACGGCAAAAATCACATTGAATTGCCAACAAAACGTGATTTAAAAACTAAAGAATAACACGATATTTATGCTATAAGAGACTTTAGACGCTTCAGAAAATTAAGCCCGTGATTAAGTGAACCGATGGAACTCGAAAATCCCATGTTAAAATAGAAAATATATATTTAAAAAGTACTCAAGTATTCATTGATAGAGGATACCGCTTTTAATATCAGGCTGTAGCTTCTTGAAGATGCTGCAAAATGTTTGCTTGGATTTTGCTCTATTTCCTCTAATTGCTTAGAAAACTTAGAAAATGTCTCGCTCTTTTTCACAAGTGTACTCTATGAAGGATATTGCTTTTAGAACAAAATCGGAACTATCATGAGCAGAAGACAGTAACCTGCCAGATGATTGCAATAATTTTTCGATGTATTGCCTGTTTTCGAACAGTCCCATAGAATATTTTCAGCTTTTTTGCCAGAAAGAATCGTTTCAGATCACCGATAACACCCCTAGAGACCATATTGACAAGCTGGTATAATTAATCTGCTTTTTCGGCCAATGACTAAGTGCTATTTGAAGGGTTTTTGACAATCGACGGTCTTTAGAGAATTGAGAGACATAAGGCTACCCTAACTTTGATTTGGAACCTCGATGTTTTCTAGTTCACTTAATTACGGCCTTAAAATTGAATAAGGAAAGTGCTATTTTAGCGTTTCTAAAGAATAAGTAGGGTAAAGGGATTGAATTTACAGAATAATTTCTTACTCAATTGTTTATGCTTATTTGATGCCTTATAATTTGACACAAGAGAAAAAATGAATGTAAAAAATGATACACATTGTTTGCGGTTAGAAGACATAAAGAAGTAAAATCAATACATACAAGCCTGCCATATGGCCAGGGCCAGATGGCGAAGCAGCCAGGCTCAATGAATTTTATGTATGTGCATAATTTTTTTAAACGGCTCTATATTTTTTAACTTGGCAAACTGGGAATTTACTGCCTGAAAAAACACCCTATACAGGGCATGAGTTTGATAATATTTATTCAGAGCCTTAACTTTAAAAACACATTTTTAAATTTTATAACGTCACACGGCAAAAAGACTCTCTTCTTGAGAAGACCTTCGTGTAAGAATTATATAAACTAATTTTAAATAGCAATTGCAGAACATTTCGTTAGAACCCTTCAATTTTTATATTAATCTCGCAAGTTACCTTCAAAATTTTAATCTAGAATAGACATAACTAAGTGTAAAATACTAAAAGAAAGTTCTCCTGGTAGAGTGTTCAAATGTAACATGAATGAAAAAAGGAATTGAAAAAATTAATATAGATTACAAACATTATAAAAGTAATTGTAGATAACATTAGTAAAGTTATAATTTTGCTATAAATGCTTTTTTTACTTATGATGCCCTAATTTTATTTACAAATCCTTGCTAAATTAATATCAGGTTTACAAAAAGTAAAATAATCCTTATTTACCTCCTTCTCAATGCGAGCAGCACTTCTTAATTCTGCTACATGTGCTAAGACACATGCAAAAACAGCAAATAGTACAACAAAATGTTTCCCTTTCATGTTTAAGATGTGAAAGTCATTAACCTTTTTCAGTGAAAGCTGTCGCTTTCTATACTAAAAGAAAGATAACAAACTCGATAAGGAAAAGATAATAAATTTGAAGATAAAGAATTTATGTCCAAAACTAACAGAGATGTAACATAATTATGGGCCTCTTAAAAACAAACTAAACAATATACATGAGCAAACAAACCCTACAAAATAAAAAGTAAATGTGAACGTTCATAGCTATATGAGAGTTTGATTCCTTTTTAGTCTATGTAACCACAGGGGAATAGAAGTGATTCCCCTCTTAAGACCCTATCAAGGCTAATAAGACATTGAAAAATTCCAAATGTATGAAAATATGGACTTTAAAGTCACTATTAAAATAGTTATTGGAAAGTGTCTTTTATACCATCACCCTTCAATCAAACCATCTAAAGACCCTGCAAATAGTTCTATTGAGATATACAGAAAATTGCATATGTATGGACATTTGGGATTGAAAATTATCTTATACATCCCTCTGAAATTGTTATTCCATCTCTTCCCCCACCCTAAGGTATTGGCTATTTGGACCAAGAACCTATGTTCATCTGAAATTTGTTTGCTTAGTAAAACATGTACTCAATCCAGGAACGAACTTTAGAATTAAAATCTTTAAAGAAGAAAATGGACACGAGACGATAAAGCAATTGGGGATAGAGGACTGGAGATTACTAGTCCTGCCAGGCTCTTTGATGGTAAAGATTCAAACATGTCTATTACAATAGCTCATATTTCAAAGTATTGTCTACAAATGATTTTTATTTCAACAGGAGGATTTTAAAATACGGTATTTTCTTAAATAAAATTTCAGAATAGCATTTAGGTTGCAACTCTTGTGATAACTTATTTTATGAGCTAGTATTTCATATTGTCCCTACAATACAAAGATGCGTCAGATGTTCTGCATTATTTGTTATTGCCTGGGTGTCTGGTAAACTTAATAAAGTGTAATTAGCATTGATTGAAAAATAAAGTCTTTTCTTGCCGAAGAATAGAGCAAAAATTAAAATTCAAATTTACTATAATTATTGCTCCAAAGACAACACAATAACTATCTATGAAACTAGCCAAAACTATCAAGGGGTGTGATATTTCCCGAAATCTATAAAGAAAAAAAATCTAAAATCTCACTGAAAACAAAAATTGACCCAATATAAATGGATGTCAACAATGTCTTAGAGAATATACGTTTCAACACATTGTATGCAAGATAATGTTTTTTTTTTTTACATAATATACATTTTTCAAGCATTTAGTACTCATCTTTCAAGGTACAGTAATGTCACGTGCATGGTTTTACCAAAAGTAATGATAACAAAACGTTCAATGTTGCATTTTTGGCGCAGCATCCGACATTTGACATTGATTTTTCCTTTAATCGTCAGCAAAACCGTAAATATGATAAAAGCCAAATTTCTTAAAAATTAAGTTTAGTGTGTATATTAATTTTAAAAATCAGATTCAAAATTGGAGTGAAAATTACTGATTTGGTATAGTGGTTTCATTCTAAAAACCTTCTAAAAAATGATGCAGCAGTGAATTTTTTGGAAACTTTAAAACTTGTTTTTAAAAAGCTCTAAAAGTTACATTCAAGGCTATGACTGTTGACATTCAATCAGAAGAAGTCTAAGAAACTAGCAGTCTAAAACTAGCCCCACAGAACAGGTTGTCTTCTTTAGACCAAAAGATACTGCTGCAGACTTTAAATGGCTAAATCTTAAAACACACGTAGCTTTTTCCGGAGGCTGATTTCAATAGCCTAGTGGTCAAACGATAGCGATAGAAAAAAAGCCTAAATTAAATTAAAATTAATTTTCTAAATTAAAAATAATGGATATCACTAGTCAGTTGCAGGTTATCAATGTTTGCATGATTCATCTCGACTTATTTTTTAGTTATTTTAGTATTATTTTTCAGTCTTTTCATTATTAAAGTTTTCGTATTTCTAAATATTTATTTCATTAAGAACTTTTGATAAATTCATAATTATTTCATTATTAAATTATGAAGTTCTTCCATGATTAAATATTTAACAATCATTCTTATAATTCAGATCTTTCGATTTTCCTACTTAAGAGAGGAAAAAAATTGAGTAGTTCTTCTTTTATGACCACGATGAAATTCTGCACTATTTTGTAAATCAACACCGAGAACTAGAAAATTTTTCAAGCTCAAATCGGTGCCGTTTTCTTTACAAATGCGCACCGAAAAAAGCCACGTGTGTTCTAAGCTTACTTTATAAAGGGCGGTTTTTAACCAAAACCATCATTCCCGTTCCCTCCTCATTATTCCTCACTTCGTACGTTTCTATTAAGGAATAATTATAACTTTTGCTTCTGAGGCCGCTGAAAATTTGCCCCAGACATTTCCTCCTAAACATCTCCACATGTAAAATTTAGTTGGTAAAGAGAAAGTGAGACAAATAAAGTTATTTCGTGTAAGAACTCGGTCAAATCCTCCCAGTGTAAGATTTCCTTGGAAAGTTCAACCATAGAGATTTTTCTTCCCATGGAAACCCACTTGAAGTCCAAAACACTCCCCCCTCCCCTTGAAAAAAGTTTTTATACTTTATGATAACAAATACTATATGCAAACAATGGTCAAATTTCAAAGCTTAAAAGCCTTTCTCCACGGACTGTGGGGGGGAGGTCATATTGCCCCCTAAGGGTGAAGCTAACGGATCTTTCAATTATGTTGGACAAAATTGCTATCACAAAGTTTTGATCAAACAGATTTAGAGAAAATGGGGGGGCGAGGGAGAGGGACTTCTTACTCTCCAACGTTTTGGTCATTTAAAAAGAGCCCTAGAAATTATAATTTAAGTTTGAATGCATCTTTTCCCAATTTTCTCCTCAATTTTCCAAACGATCGCCTATGGTAGGAAGAAAACAACAGACAAATGAACACAAATCTGTCATTTTCCTTCTAGTAAAAAATTGGAAAATTTCACAATTTTGTGAATAAGAGCTTGAAACTTCTACAATAGGGTTGTCTGATACATTGAATCGAATGGTTTGACTTTCATTAAGATTTCTTGATTTTGGGGGGTTATTTTACCCTTTTTCTGAGCCTAGAAGCTTTTGATAAGCAATACTAAACCTTTGAATCTTGTATATTTAAAATTAAAATAATAAGCCAATTTTTTTTATGTATCTATTGGTATCAAAATTTCGTTTTGTAAAGTTTCGGTTACTATACCAGATTTCTTACCAGATCCGTTACTATGAGCTGTCCGAGAACCAAGAAAATATAAAGCGTTATTTTCTTTTTCCTTGAAATAGAATATGTGAAAAAAACGAACAGAAACTAATTTAAAAAAACCTTTTCCACAAAATAAGTTTTTAGAAAAAGATATGAGCTCAATTACAAGGATAGAAAAGTTCGTACAAAATTTATTTTTTAAAGAAAAATGAAGAGGTTAAATAAACCTAACGCGAGCAGACATAAAGTAAAGTAATCGTCCAAGAGTGAATATGCCACAAATCATAATCAATAAATAAATAATATCTCTAACAAAAATTACAATACACAACCAAAATCCAACTCAAACAAGCACAAATTGACATGAGCAGGACTGACAACCCCCATGCCTTCTCTAGACTAGAACATAATTTGCACTTTACTGAAAAAATTTATTAATGTTTTCATTTTTCACGTTTAATAAATAAAAATATTAAAGCTCTAAGGAATAAATGTTAGTATTTGTCTATTAAACCGTGAATCCACATAAATTAGTTTTTTCCCGTAAACTGCATTTTATGTTCTGGTCTTGAGAAGACATGGGAGTTGTCAGCCCTACTCATATTAATTTCTGATCATTTTGATTTTTACTCTGATATTTTTTGCTCTGACAGTTTTTTTGCTGTTTAATAAAGTAGAATTGAGAGAAAGAGTCAAACTTTAGCGTAAAGAGCGGGGCGTTGAGAAGGGAACATCCCCTTTCATACACGGAGTAATTTCTGTTGGTTTTAAGTTTTAATGTCGCTCCTTACTTTCAGTTAAAAAAAACTAGTTTTTTTATTTAATCTTTCGTTTTGAATTATATATATTTCTTGTTGGTGAATTTTGGTAGTTTTATGCTTGGACTATTATTTGACTTCATTTTTGCTCATTTTTGGTTTCATTGAGCTCGTCACTTTTCTTTAAAAAACCAATTTTGTGGATAATGTGTTTTTAAATTAATTTACTTTATAAGATAGGTCATAAGTGATAGCTTGACGAGTCGCTTTCAGCTGATAAATATTTGATTTTTCTGTATTAGAACAATTGCACCTAAACAAGCAACTTTCAGTAGATAAATATTTACTTAGGAAATTCCTAGAATAAATGAGGTTTGCCAATAACTTTCAGCTCATAAATATTTATTTTTTGTTTGAACCAAATACGAAATTTCGCTGGAATTCCAGCTTATTATTGATGATCTCACCAAATTAATGAAAATTTCTACAATAAATGAGGTTTACAAATAAATTTCAGCAGATAAATATTTACTTTTGAAATTTCTAGAATAAATGAAGTTTACTAATAATTTTGAGCTGATAAGTATTTATTTTTCGTTTGAAGCAAATTATAAATTCCGTATAAATTCTGTGTATTTGGTTTTGAATTAAGTAATACTAGATTTTTCAAATCAATAGACTCAGTATTTCTGATAGAAATATAAATGCTTCCCGATTTAGTCGAAATCGACTTTAAAATTATACTACCCGATTAAAATTAAACACTGTTGATATTGGATACCCGCTACATAATCAATACCCGCTACATAATACCCGCTACATAATCAAGGTCACAGTTCTAGCTATGTTAATTTATTCCTCATACAAACAAAAAAACTAAAAAATAAGGATCAGCCTTAAACTTAAAGTGAAAAGAAATTATTCTGAATATCAGGCGGTTTGAACGGGCTGCTCCCTCTTCAGCACCACGCTCTTTACGCTAAAGTTTGGCTCTTTCTCTCAACTCTACTTTTTGAAACAGTAAAAAACTTTAGCGTAAAGAGCGGGGCGTTGAAGAGGGAGCAGCCCCTTTCATATAGGCTACGAAGTAATTTCTGTTCGTTTTAAGTTTTAATGTCGCTCCTTGCTTTCAGTTAAAAAGAACTTGTTTTTTTAATTTAATTTCTGAACGTTTTTGAATTAATGCGTGTTTTTATTTTGGCTCTCCGCAGATGAATAATTAAAACGAAATTTGTATATTTATTTTTTTGACCAAATGATTTTGAGAAAAAAGGAGCGGGGAAGGAGGCCTAGTTGCCCTCCAATGTTTTGATTACTTAAAAAGGCAACTAAGACTTTTAATTTTTCCCGAACGTTTTATTAGTAAAAGATATACGTAACTTGCGAGTTAACTTATGTAACGAACTTCTGTATTTTTATTTTTTTATTACGTATATGAGGGAGTTCACCCCCTTGTCGGTACCTCGCTCTTTACACTAAAGCATAAATTTTGTCCCAATTCCTCAAGAATGACCCATGAATCACCCAAGAATGACCCAAAGACATAGTTATAAGGTTTTTCGACTATGTTGAATAAAATGGGTATCTCAGAATTTTGATCCGTTGACGTTGGGAAAATAATTAACGTGGGAGGGGGCCTAGGTGCCCTCCAATTTTTTAGTCACTTTAAAAGGACGCTAGAACTTTTCATTTCCATTACAATGAGCCCTATCGCAGCATTCCAGGACCACTGGCTTAATACGGCCACCCCTGGGAAAAAAAAACAAACAAACAAATAAACACGCATCCGTGTTCTGCCTTCTGGCAAAAAATACAAAATTCCACATTTTTGTAGATAGGAGCTTGAAACTCCTACACTAGTGTTCTCTGATACGCTGAATCTGATGGTGTGATTTTTTTTAAGACTCTATGACTTTTATTGGGTGTTTCCCCCTATTTTCTGAAATAAGGCAAATTTTCACAGGCTCTTAACTTTTGATGGGTAAGACTAAAGTCGATGAAACCTAAATGTTTAAAATCAGCACTAAAACGTAATTCTTTTGATGTAGCTCAAAATTCTGTTGGTATCAAAAATACTGGTGTCAAAATTCAGAGTTTTGGCTACTATTGAGCCGGGTCACTCCTTACATCAGTTCTTAAACCACCAACTGTTTGATGGTTATTATTTACTGTTGCCTGTTACATTCATTCTTTTAAAATGTACCTGTGCTTTGGGAAACCTTGTACATTTTCTAATACAAAAAAAAACTTACTACTAAATCTAGTACTAGTCTGTATTTTTAATGGAGAAAAAACAGCTGTTCTTGTAAAAACAATAAAGTAATGCTATCACTCGATATGTAATATAGAGTAATTGTTAATACAGAGTAAATGTAGATAAAATATTGGCATAGTTACAATTCTGTAAATCTATATTAAATAGATTATTCTAAATAAATCTAGATTAACCGGATTGATAATAAGCATATATTCAATTATTAAATATTTAATATAGATTAATATAGGGTAATATTATATAGATAAATATGGTAGTATATGTAGCAAATACAATAAAGTAAAAACTGTATCCGTATTATTCTGTGTATTCAAAATGAATGAAAGTTTCCTTTTTTTAGTTTTGTCAGACTCAACGATGGAATCTTTCCACGGAGCAACAAGAGCACCCAAAGGACAAGAGCACCCAGAGTATTTTGTAGCACCCAAAGGTCAAGTGCTTTGGGAAAGTTTGGTGCTTGTAAATATTTCATGCGATTTGTGTCAATAGAAAGGATTTTTTTACGAATAGAAACAAAATCAGTTATTAGATCAATGAAAAAGTAAGCAAAGAGAAAACAGGTTTTAATTTCGACAAAGCAGTGAACAAAAAATAAAATATAAAGACAAAACTATACTTTAACTAAGAAAATAAAAATAATCCGAATATTTCAGCCCCACGTCCAGGAGCCTTTATCAACGGAAACAAAATTACAAACACCAAAGCAAATGTTTATAATGAAACCATGATTTCTTTCCTCTGCAAAAATTGGTGTATAAATGGGAATCTATTAAAAGAGAAAATTATATTTACTTTAAAAAAACAAAAGAGGGTCACCAAACCCAAGGTCCACCACCCCTCAAGAAGTTTTACAGTTTAATGGAATAAATTTATTAATTATAAATTGAATGAATTTTTTCATTTGCTAGTTTAGCTGCAGTCCGTTGACTTCTCACAGTTATTGACCTTACTTTGACTTTGTTTCGCAATATTTTCACTTGTTTTTATCATAATTATGTAAATCACTACTCGTTGAAGTTTTTAACCGGTCTTTAATTAAACTATTATAAATTGAATTTATCTCAAAATCCCCTTCATCTCTTTTAATACTAATACCCCCATAGATAACATTTTCTATTTCTATAATTTCTTGGGAACTTTATAAAAGTCCTACAGACATATCAACAATCATTGTCTGATTAAATAAAATATTGATACGAGGAAATATACACGTGTCGAAAAATATACACGTGTAGAAAAATATACACGTGTTCCGCCACAGCGGATTCAAATGTTTCAGGTTTTTTATTATGTCTTAACGAACAATCTATGGCATTTTTGTGTAGCTGTAGCCTATTTTTGAAAATATGCTGTGTTCTACCTACATAAAATTACCGCAAGAGCATGGAATTGTGTATACCCCCTTTTGCATATTTCTTGAAACCTTATCTTTTCCATTACTTAGCCACGAGCTTACAGTTTGTCCTGATTTAAAAGCTGTTTTTATATTATGTTTCATTTAATTCTCTCCTTAATTTCTGCGATAACACTGGGATATAAGGCAAAGTTATGTAATTTGTTTTTTGAATTGTCCCATTTTCTTTTAATATTACAGGTTCTATTAACTTTTTTTCCTTCTTTCAATTATTTGGAAAATCATATTTTCGGGATATTCATTTCCTACTAGAAAATATTTAATAAAAATTAATTCACTACTCACGTATTCATCACGTTATTCATTAGACCGCCAGTCACTCTGGAAGGTCCTTCGCTACTATGGTATCCCTGATATCATAGTAAATCTCATCATGGCGATATATGAAGATACATCCTGTTGTGTGAAGACAGCAGAAGGAAATTCAGGAATATTTCCAATCCTCTCCAAGGTGAAATAAGGGTGTGTGCTATCCCCGCTACTGTTCGCAATCGTCATCGATTTCGTGCTGAGGAGCGTCGACTCAACTGGGCTACGCCTAAATAATCGCCTGCTGAGTGACCTAGATTTTGCTGACGATATTGCCATCCTCGAAACCTGTAAATCACAGCTTCAAGCACTGCTCTCGAGCGTCCAACAAAAAGCAGAAGGTTTTGGATTCAATATCAACGCCAATAAAACCAAAGGCATGGCAACTAGCGGTTCACCTATGAACATCAAATGTGGTGATGACGACGTGGAACAAGTGCTCCATTTCAAATATCTTGACAGCACCATCGACAACACGGGATCCACAGCCAAAGAAGTCATCGCCCTAGTTGGACAGGCCAGCAGCACCTTAAACAGACTCAAAAAAGTTTGGAGATTGAATAATTTCTCTCTCCGGCTTAAGCTCCGCCTGTTCAACAGCAACGTCCTGCCCGTACTCATCTATGAATCTGAAACATGGCATCTCAACCAAGAAAAAGAGAGGAGAATTCAGTCGTTTGAAAACATGTGCTTACGTAGACTTCTCGGCATCCATTGGACCCATAAGGTAACGAACGAGCACATTAGAAACATCACAGGTCACCCGTCCCTCATCGAGACCACACGAAGGCGCAGGTGGAGCTACCTCGGACACGTGCTGCGCATGGACGATTCCAGAATTCCCAAGTCTACTTTTTTTCTGGTTACCCGAAGGTACCTGACACAGAGGAAGACCCAAAAATACACTCCGTCGTACCCACAATAACGACCTGCGGCATATTCACGCCTCAATACAGCCAGAGTGTGAAGACATCTTCACAGCCGCAAGTTTCAGAGACGACCGAAGACTCTTCTTGGACGCCCTGAGCGCCTCTGGAGGTACCTCTGGAGGATATATAGCTATTTCACGATCAAACATATTACTAACTAAGCGTAGTAAGTCAGGTCGTTCAGGTGTGTAATGATTCAGGTTGATTATAATATACCTGTACTTTTCCTATACTCGTAGCCAGGCTCATACTTTTCCTATACTCGTCGCCTGATTGTAAGCGCAAAGCCAAAATTTAGATTGGCCCGGATAAAATTTTTCAGTTTAAAGTTATGAGGAATTTTGAGCTACGAACAACTTTGTGCACAATGTAATCGTAGAGTTACATTTGTATACATTTGCTCTGATGAAACAGATTGTGTAAGATAATTGTAATCAAAATTTTTCTATGTTGAGAATATCTGAACAATGAAACAATTTCCTTGAACCATTGCTCTATTAATTTGGCTAGATAATCCGTAATAAGCTAGAATTCTTGCATAATTTTTATTTGCTTCAAACGAAGAATAAATATTTATTAGATGGATTTTATTAGTGAACCTCATTTATCAGCACTTAGATCTCAATCTACTCAAGCGGAGCACTATCCCTTCCAGTCCTGGTCCCGGCACTTTTTTTAATTTCCTCAAGATGTAAGGGTTTTTTATGTAATATTGCGTGACTTGTTACAGCTCAGGTTCCACTAGTCAAACAGAGAGGTCCTGGTTGTAAGAAAACATATCTTGGTAAAACATTCAAACATGAAAATGACAAAATCTCCCTTGACTGGTTTTTGTTCTGGGAGACCTTTATAATCTACCAAAGACAGGTTTTAAAGGTCAATGACAAGTGACTTCTTTGATATTATGACTCACTTGTTTCTGTACTGAAAAAGAGTTTAGTGTGTCAACATTAAGGGTATTGTTCTTGGCATATTCTTTAACAGTGGATGCTTTTACTCTATTAGATATTGAAGGCCCTAGCAATGGTAAAATGAAACCTAGATTACCTGACGTAGCAATAGAAATTACAAAGGGTTGTCGGCTAACCCCAGAATGGGACGATATGTTTGCAAGATGTGTAATACCATTGTGCGAATCCGATTTGGAAGAACGGTTGTGTTTTGCCGCAAAAGAGAATATTATGCATATAGTAAGATTACAAGACGGATTAAATGTATTAGTGTAATATATTGAAGATGATGATCTGGATCAATATAAAAAAAGAGTTAGTTTCTTACATTTTGAAAATGTTTTTGTTGTTAAATATTTTACTAGCGATAAGAAGGCAGGAAAAATCTTTGTTACAATCCATTCTTTGTTAGCCTATAATTGGTAGTGAGAGTGTCAAGATTAAAAATGACTGGATTTTAGAAACACAAAATCATACAAAATCTAGTGACTTTGGAAAAATGTTTTGAAAAATGATGATTTTCAAGAGTTACCTCCAGAAAAAATACTTTCTCAAAGAATGCTTAACGAAACAATGAAAAATGGTTTCTCATCTTTTGACTATTGTATGAAACTTTTACGTCGTGAGCCAGATGTATTTACTCAATTTACTGACATACTAATTGAAAAACAAAATGATGTTGTGGATTTGGTTGTGAAAACTACATAAAAACTCGTTTATGACAGAAATTTCACATGGCCAAAAAAATAAGTCAAATAAGTTTCGTGGTATCACTCGATTACTCCTCCTCCTAGAATAAATTCATTTTATGGATTGCAAGTCAGTTTCATTTTTGAAGTGAGACAGTGAACACTGAAAATTTTTTTTACATATGTTCAATATTTTTGTATACATTAGGCAGCTGATCATCCTGTGAGAACTGTGCTATTGTAGATGACTATGATGAAAATTTTAGATGATGCAATCCATATAAATTATATAGATGATATACAGTGAAAATTAAAGACTGTAATTCTTTTGTTGAAGACGTTTGTGATTCTTACAATAGATTGCTATAATTGCTGGAATAATAAGAGAGTCTGGCTTTTACGAAATCTCTGTGAAAATACTGGTTACTCTGATAATAAGCCTATTGACTTTTATTTTTGTTACAGAAAGTGATTTTCATATGAGAACGTCATGTTTGACATTGCTCAAAAAGCAAATTAGAACCCGTGAATTTTAGAATATGAATCAAAATAGTATTATTTACTTTACATAGAAATAGAATAAAAATGAAGCTACAATATATTTTAGAAAATTTGACCCTAATTTTACATTCCAAGATGAGTACAAGCGGAATCCTGACGATATACCACCACTTACCATTACTGATGTATCCATTCACATAGAAGAAGAAATCTAAAGAATGATAGCTTTTTTGTACAAAAAAGACTTATTAGTAAACAAATTCACAAACATTTTTGAAGTATTTCACTCTTAGGGCACTGGAATTTATATTATACAGGTAGGAAAGAGTATTTTCAACTAGAAAGTCGTTCAATCAAGGATAGTCTACGTAAAAGTTAAGAAATTCACTATAACTGTATCTATGACATAGAAAAATAAAATATAATAGCGCAGGGAAACCACGGATTCTCGTTGACAAATCTTGTGCTCATATCAGATTTTGAATAATAGGTTTTCCACTTTAATCAAAATTTGTGATGTGAGGCGTTTAGAATGCGTACGGCAGGCCAAGAGGAACAAAAATTCAATATTTTCCACTGTTTAAATACGCGTAGCCAATATCCTGTCTTTACAAATGATTGACTACTATTAATTTTATTGTTAGCTGTTTAATATGGTCAATAAAATCTGAACACCATCAGGGTTAATTTCCAATAGGATTCAAATTTATTTAACGAGATTATCCTATACTCTACTATCTCATACTCAACACCTAAGCAAAGGTGCACTGTAAAAGTAGTGTGCCGAGTCAGACAATACTCGTATCTTGAGTACCAAACAAATCCAATACAATGATTCAGTAAGTTTTTGTATACATTGCATCGGTTATTACTTACTTAGACTTAGGTCCTTCCACGCCTGAGGGCGCATAAGGCAGCAACAGTGGTTCGCCAAGACGACCTGTCCTGAGCCTTCGACCAAAGCTCCTCCATCGAAGACCTCGCCAGCTTCGCCTCCTTCTCTAACATCCTGCCAACTGTCATTTTGGGTCTCCCTGACTTCCGGAGGCCGAGGGGTATCCAACACCATATGTCATGAGGCAGCCTTCCATCACCCATTCGCACCATGTGCCCCCAATACATCCATCGTCGCTTTCTAATGGTATCAAGGATGGGGGTATGATTTATTTACTTTACATGCAAGAGATGAAAGACCAAACATTTCAAATTTGTGTGGAGAATTTGCCCATGATTCTATTGCACTAAAACTTTTTACAGAAGTCAAAGTGAGTTTTGAAGGAATTTGACCATTGATAAATAACAAAACGGTGTAGGTCCATGAACTAACAGGAATATGTCGTTGATTAGTTATTGTATTCGGAACGAGTGGTTTGATATTGTTTTTACCAGCCCTTAATTCTTCAATTGCCTAAGCAACAGAACTCAAAACCTGTTGTTTTCGTATATTTATTTTCCCAACCAAGTGTAGATCTTTAGTTCCAATCTCTCCAAGTATTCTGGCAGTGTCAGTGTCCGTTATATATATACAATATATATATATATATATATATATATATATATATATATATATATATATATATATATATATATATATATATATATATATATATATATATATATATATATATAATGGCTAAACCCCTCCATTTCTTATAGGACTTTAGAGTTATCAAAATAAATTCTATATAAATTGCATAGTTTGATACATTATTGCTAGTGCTCACCAACGTTCTATTTATGTAGACACTTATTTGTCTAAACAAATTGATTTGAACTGAATTTTCACAGGACAACCCTTCGGGAGCACTTGGTTTTTCATTGTTGGATTTCTTGACAATGACATAGTTCAATCCATGACCCAATTGTCGTGGTCCAAGAGTAACAACATAGCAATCAATGTCTGAAAAAACAAAAGTATTTTTTTCTATTAGCCATCTCACTGAATGGGTCGAAAATGGCATGTGATCACAACAGAACCTTTTGTTAATGCTAAAAGATAGCCCAATTCACTTCTTATTGTTAACTGACAGAGTTTCAAATACGAAGTGTTTACTGGAATGTATAGAAGATGCTTGATGTTGTAGTGATGATGTTTTCGTGAGTGGTTTTTCGTTCGAGAACATGCAGTAGGGGGATATTGGTATTACCGACTCTCGACGTCTCGACAAATGATGCATAAAGAAATATACACTTGTCCGACGAGAGGCCGGGTGGATAGTCGGCAAAAATAACAAGTTCTATGCCACTGATTGTTTCACTACTTATACCATTGATTATATTCCGTTTAAAGCCAAGACCATCTATCAGATTATCGTTAAACTTAATCATTTTATTCTCGATAGTAGAGCTAATGTAAACCCTTCCCTGTTCCATCGCATAGTTAAAGTGGAATACATTCAAAGTTAAAGTGGATGTCTGATTGATAACAGTGGCTATGACATGAGAATCTATAGAAACCTTCCCTATAACTCCCAAAGTTTCCCTAGCCAACCTCTTTATATACCCACCTCCACTATCTACCCAAAGAAACTATCACAACCTTAACCAAAATTTCCAACCCAGCGTATATTAATACAGTGCAAGGACAGTACACACTACAAGATTTAATACTGGTATAGCAAATAATAGCAGAAATCTCAACCCGATGACACGAAATGAACAAGCAACGCGAGCCGTCAGAACTAAGAATACAATTCTCCGAAATCAAAGCAATTGGCAGCCACGCTTACTGGAGGAAAATCTAACCAATAGACATTCCTAATAGGGGTCTAATTGTCCAATCAATCCGCAGGGAAATAAATCAAGCC
Source organism: Artemia franciscana (assembly GCF_032884065.1). Lineage (NCBI taxonomy): Eukaryota > Metazoa > Arthropoda > Branchiopoda > Anostraca > Artemiidae > Artemia > Artemia franciscana. The sequence goes on from NC_088876.1 coordinate 6,756,682, forward strand.
ACCAAAATTCGGTGGCAAAATTTTTTATATGTCCCGCCCAATAATGCTACATTTTTTAAGCATCCATAATAATGGAAGGCTACCGATATTCAATGATTTTAGTGTTGCAAATAATTTTTTAAAGCACTTGTCGCTTCTGGTGCTACAGTAAGTATAACTAACTCAAATGTGTTCAATAAATTAACAGAATTTATAAAACGACGTAAGAGTTGCGGTTCTCCCAAATTGACTAGTATTACAGGGCTCAACTTAGACGTAAAAGGTTCTATCAATCCAACCGTGGAAAAAGACAGTATCAAAATTTTTCCACTTGCTTCATAATATATAAAAAGTTGTGTTGGCCTCAGGTGGCTTAGTACTGCGGTGAGTTGTTAGGGGTAGTAATAGTTGTTTTAAAAGTAAGTAAATTGAAGACTCTAAATACAACAGTTTTCTTTCATGCCGTTGATACCGTTGTATCGTGCGGTGGCGCCACCAAAAGACATTGAAAACTACAACACGCATATGTGATTTTTCGTCTGGTAGAAAATACATAATCCCACAATTGGATAGATAGGAGCTTAAACCCTCCACTGGGGGGGGGGGGGTTTCAAATGTGCCAAATCTGATGGTCAGATTTTCATTAACATCACTTAAGAGTTTCGGTTACTGTTCAGTTACTGCTTTAGTTATTGTTTGTGATCAATTTAGGGTTTCGGTTATTCTGTTTTTTAGGGTTGTGTTTACTATTGGACCGAGCCACTCCTTGCTTGTTGCCAATAAACTGGTTGACGAAATATTCAAAACCATTGCTAAGACGTTTACTTTCCTATCTGAATAATTTGGGTGCTTGTTAGAATCTTCACCCTTCTGCCTAATTTTCACCCTTATACCTAAATAATACTTGAAAAAAATGAATTTCGAGAAAGAATTTCTTTCAGATAAATTTAAAGATCCTTGTTAAAACTTCAAACAAACGGAAATTATACTATGTAAGAGGAAGATACAGAAATGAAGTTGGTAATAGCATATATTTACCAATTGTCTTTTAAAACATTTGAACAGTAAATTTTAGTACTTAAAACATATGCAAGTTAATGCATCACCCAAAATACATTTGTGGGTGAATTACACTCAGGCTGCACTTCAGAAAACCGGTTTCATAGCTACAAAAACAAGTGACAGATGACCCAATGCATTGGACTTACACAGAATGTATTAGACTTGTATAATTTGGGCAATATATTTTTACATTAGGGGGGGAACAGTTTAAGTCAGATTAGGTTGGGTCAAGTTAAGCTGGGTTAAGTTAGGTTTCCATAATTTTGTTTCTAAAGTATTAACTTATTATTATGTTTTGTTTTATTTAATTAGGATTAAACTAACTTCACTTCTTGGGTGTTTTATGAATAACTGATAAGTACCAAAAAAATGCATTCCTTTATAGCTCTGATGTTTTTTTTTCTGCATAGTAACTTCTTAGTCGATAAAAATAATTCTTTTTTCACTTGAATGAAAATGCTAGACTTGAAAAGGGTCGAAACTAGCTTTAAAAAAATATATGCTGATGTCTATCATGCATTTCTTTAATATAAAATGTTTAACCAATTAATCAGTAAAATTTATTTCTAAAAATAAATTACAAAATAACAGCTTGAATAATAAAACTGAACTGGATTGCTCCGGGGTTCGAGCGGGTACACATTTAAGTGGTTTTTCTGCTACATATTGGGCATATGTAATCCAGATTTTTCTTTGTATTTGCCTGAAAAATAAATGCAGGTTAGTTAATAATATCAAATAAAAGACATGTTTTCAACTCGTATGATTTTTTTGTCACTTCCAGAAACTGAAATAATCACATCAAAAATTAGATTGAACAAAACAATCCACACAGCACTGTTAGAATTAACCTCCAAACTAGAGCATCCCTTCAGGCTACTCATTTTGGTATAAACAAAACAATTCATGCAACGCTGTCCAAATCGACCAATCAACTGGAGCATACCTTCAGGCTATTCTTTTGGTGAGGTCTTTGGACCATTTCTGATTAACGAATGGTTCATTAAAAATGTTGATGAACAAGTATAGGGACAGATTGTGTCCATCAACGATACTTTTTTCGATAGCATAAATTTGCATTATTCTGCAATATTTTCAAAAAAATGGCAATATTTTTAAAGTCAGTAGGACATTGCTTTTGTCATTCTCAAGTAAACTTATGCTTCACGGCATTATTAAAGTTTTCGACAAAATTTCATGGCAAAACGTTTTTCCCTTCATACACTTTTACTTCATACTGTTATTTCCTTTATGTTTTGTTTAGTTTGCCTACTTTGCATTATTCACCTTCTTTTTTCCCCGTACTAAGTTTGACTTCAAAGAAATTTCATCAGTAAATAGCATGAATTAATCAGACATGAAACCGAGAAAGCCATCTTCCTTTTTTTCCTTTTACTAATTTAGTGCCTTTTCTTATATGAAAGGGGTTTAAAGGATTTTTATAGTCTATTAACCACAATATTTTGAAAGTCTAATCTTAATTCTTCTAACCAACAATATATTAAACTAGTCAACACTATTAAAATTATTTTACATATGTGTGGGTTCCATAACTTACCCATCGATCTATTAGTTTCTAGCCGCCCATCTAAAATATATCATAAGCCTTCTGCTATTGGCTACACTTTCTTACGGTCTTAAAACAGTTAAATAAAGTTAGATTATGTTAAACTGCAATAAGGTCAACAAAGTCAACTGAAAAAAGGGCCTCTTATTTTTTGGGTAGCTTTAGTAACTTTATTGACACCGCAAGATCTGTCAATTACATCTACTCTTGTAGACTGTTTAGTCTACTATATCATCTATATTTAAATTTGCAAAAACCTAGGTCATTGAAAAGGTCTTTTGAATTTACATATGTATATAATGAACCAGCGTCTCGGAAAATCACCTGAGCTGGCGCAGTAGTCGGACCAGGAACCTCCTTAAAACTTACATAGCACTAATCACTTTAATGCATTGTCGGGTATACCATACAAAGATAATATCTTCGCTAAAGCTCTCATATCAATAGAATCGAACGCTTGCTCATAATCTATAAAACTGAGGACCAAAGGTTTTTGATACCTCAGGCACTTCTCAAATATTAACCTAAGAGTAAAATATTGTTTGAGAAATCCTCTGTCTTTTCTAAAAGCGCACTGTTCTTCTCTTATAACTTTGTCTATACGATCTCTCATTCTAAAAAGTATCATATTACTGAGTAATTTGCTAAATACAGATACCAGAATAATGCCTCGATAACTATCACACTCAGTCGTATCACCTTTCTTATACAGTGGTTTAATTAAGGTTTTCCAAGATGGCTAGGCACTTACCCTTTTTCAAAAGTCATAATCATAATCTTCAAACAACCTCAGAGCCACCATATTTAATAAAATCCTTTACCACAATATCATCACTAGGAGCCTTACTATTTTTTAATGTTCTTAGATTTGTCACTATTTCTTCCCCACAAAACAAATCTTCCTTCACATCAAAGCTATTGCAAACTTTTTAATTTTCTTCTATATTTTTTTGCAACTCTATCTCGGTTTTGTAGTCTCTTAGTATTCTGCCCATCTTTATTTAACTATTTCCTTATCACTATTTGTACCCCAGTCATTATCTTAAAATGGAACAAGTCCGGCTTGACTCCTCTCTCTCAATTTACTAACATGCCAGTAAAATAGTTTACTATTATGCCGTCTACCTGTATCTTCCAGACCCCCTGCAGTTTTATCCATGTCCTCCATTTCACACCTCCTTAGTTAATACTTGAATGCTTTCTCCACTTTCTTTACATTTCTTTTGTTTTTATACGATCTATCACTCGGATAATTCTTGTACGAGCCCCTTCTCCAGTCAATTAATTATAAAGCTTTTTCACTAATATTCCTAGCTGCACTCCTAGCTTTCTTCCCTAAGAAACGATCAGCAACTTCAAAAATTGTTTTCCAAAAATTATTCCATCCATCATCCATATTGTCAAATTCTACTCTCCAGTTTAGTATTCAACTGTTTCTGGAAACTTTCTCCCAATTTTTCATTCTGGAGTCTACCAATATCACAACTTCCCGGGAGATAGTTACCCTTACGAAATTTCAGCTCTCAATTAACCCTAAACACTACCAGATGGTGATCTTTACTTTTAACATGAGTAACAGCACTCCTATATACCCTGGTATTTTATATTGATCCTGTCAGTCTTCGGTTTACAATAATATGATCAATAAAATTTGCTGTCTTACCATCAAGTAAATTCCATGTTAAATAATGGGCCATTTTAAGACGAAACAACCATTGGATATAACTAGATTTTTATACCTACAAAATTGCAGCAGTCTGTAGACACTAATGTTTTCTTTTCCTACATCAAATTCACCAACGCAAAGATACCATCTATCCCTATTTCTACCTCCCTGGGCGTTAAAATCTTCTAATAAAAACACAAAATTTCTGCCTGGGACCCTGTCTATTTGCTCCTGTAGCTCTAAATAAAAATTGGTCTGAGTCACAAGTATCTGCGTCAGTCGGGTCTACAGGGGCATATACTATTATAACTGATACCCTGAACTTTTTTGTCATAAAATGAGCGATACATATTCAATTATTAACACCTTCCCAATTTAAACACAAATTACAGCTTCTCTATTCATCATGAGCCCTACTCCCGGTCTATGTGCCCCATCCTTCCAGTCTAAGTAAATAAATTCTATATCACCTAATTTCATGCTTCCTAACCCTGAGATATGAATTTATGAAAATCTTATAAATCGAGTTTGAATCGTCTGAATTAGTCAATCCAAATCTCGATACAATAATTATTTTTAACATCGCAACATTCCAAATTCCAATTTTCATACTTTTTTAATCATTGGAACTATTTTGGCCTTAGGAAAAGCAATGGTACCGGATAGCAGTGTACAACGGGGATCAATACATATTCTCAAGTCTACACCGAAGCACTAAATCCGGCTTAGAACTGGTGCTACTACAGAGAGGTACCCATAGTAGATACATTAGCTAGGAAGAGATTTTTCAGCCCAAACATGCCACCAAAACACAACAAGCCCAGAAGAATTGTCCATTAATCAGGATCCTGTGTGAGTGCTGTGTCATTTACTAGGCTATAATTTCCTCGAGAGGTGCCATTCCTAAAGTGGGGGCAGAGTTGACCACAGGGTCCCCAGTATTGCAGGTACCCTGAAAGGGTCAAGGCAGTCCTTTGCAGATGCCTTTGTCCATAAATCTGGATCTTATACGCTGTCGCAGTTATCCTCCCATTAAAGATCCTCCCATGATGGTGTTCTGCCTCTACATACAATTTAACCTATTACTGGGGAAAGATTTGCGAATTATGGGACATGTACACACACCATGTATTTTAACCGCATATTTCTTTGATATTCACTTTGTTTTGACTGTTACCCTGTGCTTCGACTACCCCACAATTTTTGGTGGATTTCCCCAAAATCTCGTGAAAACGGAACGGCAAAAATGTTTCGGCCTAGAAGTATTAAAGCTTTAAATCTGGCTCTGGTCATTCAAGCATTACATATAGAGAAGGGTAAAGGCGAATGCTTGAAATCGCCTTCGCGAGCCTGATTCTGTGGATCCATTCTCCAAAGTCTTACTCACCGAATCAAAAAACATTTCGAGCTGCTAAAAATCTCCTTCGACCGATTCGATTTTTTCGGCGACCAAAAAAACTACCTTAGAGCCGAATATTACTTTGTTGTTCAGTTTTGTGTATGACTCGGTGTAATTTTTGCTGGAACAAGTATTCTGACTGTATATTTCATTGTTTTTCATTTTCGTCTATAATTAATTTTGACTTTTTTCAATACTCTTTACCTTAGCTGGTTGAATTAGTCAGATTCGGTCAGATCTTGTTGGCCTTGTCACGGTTGATTGTCTAGGTTCTTCACTTGTCCTCTAGGCATTATAATTGCTGCCTGCTTACTTGCTCGACTTACTCTAGGCATTACAAAAACAACAAACAAGTTACGTCGAAGGATCTTTCTGTGAAGATATTGTTCACGGTGGAAGGGAATTTTCCATGTAGGGGGAGCAAAAATTTCCAGCATTATTTCAAAAACTATCGGAAATTAAATTTAAAAAAGCAATTCTTTTAACTAAAAGTAAGGAGCAACATTAAAACTTAAAACAAACAGACAATATTGCGTACCTGGTTCTTTACGCTAAAGTTTTTTTCATAACTTTTAAAAGAACTATTTATTCTAATTAAACGTCTTTTGTGATTCAAGAGTCATTTTTAAAGAGTTAGGACAAAATTCAAGTCTTATAAAATACGAAATCTTACAGAAGTCGTACCTTTGGTCTGTTTGTTATTTGTTTACCTAAAACCTTCATATAGTTTTTATCGTTCTTCTTTCATTCAGAGCATACGATCCCTTCTTTTGATGAAAATCTTCTGATGCCCCCTCACGCGAAATTTAAGTCAGAAAATTTACCAGGAAATTTAAGTCAGAAAATTTAGTAGGCTGGTGCTATTTCAGAGGGTATGACTGAATTCAGAGGGTATGACTATTTCAGAGGGTATGAAGTTTGACTGAAGAACACAGCTCTCCCGAATTCGGTTTCATCCCAGAGACAATGTTTCGTATAATTGCGTTTAATTTTTCGAAAATCATTTTTTGACCAGTTTATGTCATATTTCTTACATTAATGTTAGTTTTTATTTTAGTAGTGGGTTGTCTGATAATTTCAAAAAATCCCTCCTCTTGAAGAAAACATTATTCACGTTTCTTATATTTTTAGCCCAAAGAATTATTCCACCAAACAACAAAAAAATACAAAAATTCACTTGCATGAATAAGTATCTTTTTTCAAAATCGTTATTATTTTATGTCGTTTTTCTTTCTTTCATAGCAGCCAATCTCTTCCCATCCGGTAATTTTCCTGGTACTTCCTGCATGAAGTTTAAGTCAGATATTTTATAACTTTTAATCTATTTCTAAACATACTCACACTTAGACAGTAGTGGCAGAAGAAGTGACCACATTCAGCTTTTGTTGGGAGGATAATTTCTTCCTCACATTCAGCACAACTATTGCTATCTAATATTCTTTGCCTTTCCTTCCTTTTCCAACAGCGAAATAACCAAGAAATGTCAACTAGTGGAATAACCGCAGTCAGGAGTTCCTAAGAGATGAAAATAAATTTTAACAAAATTTCATGTACAATGATTCCAATCTTAACATTCAGCATAAGAAAATTTTTCACATTTAGACACAATTTTTCACAGCTTTATTTTTCTATTCAATATTATCATCTAAAATTGCTATCCAATATTCCAACATACGGTGATTCGTCAAAATCAGCACAACTACTGCTATCTATTATCATCTGCCTTTCTTGACTTTTACAAAAGTAAAAAAGTCATGAAATATCAAATAATGGAATAACTACAGTCAAAAGTTCCTAAAGAGTAAACCATATTATACTTCGACGAAAAATTTGACATTTAACAAACTAATATTCTTCCGATTCATCACAACTATTGCAATTAAATATTTATTTAATATCCAATATTGTCATCTAAATTTTCTATTGAAAATTGCTATCTAATGTTCTAGCATATGGTAATAACTCATGTTAAGTTTAGTAATTGCTATCCAATAATCTTTGAATTTTCCACTTTTCTAACAATGAAACAGCCAAGAAGTATCAACTATTGACATAAATGCAGTCAAAATTTCCTAATATTGAAAAAAATATTTTAACGAAATATCAAAAACATGGATTCCTATCTTATCATTCATTACACGGTGATTCCTCATATCAAGTATAATTATTGATGGTTAGTATTCTTTGGCTTTTGTTTGCTTGTCACTAGCGAAATAACGAAAAAATATCAACTAGTGGGAAAACTGCAGTGAAAACTACCTAAAAGTAAACACACTATCTTTCAACAAAATTTCCTATAAAGTAATCCCTATCTTTGCATTCAACACCGGTGATTCCTCATATTTAGGATAATTATTGTCATCCAATATACTTTTGCTATTTAACATTGCTATATGAAACTAACATCTAAAATTCCAACATATGGTGATTCCTAACATTCAGAACAGTTATCACTACCTAATATTCTTTCCCTTTGTTTGCTTTTCCAACAACAAAACAATCAAGAAATATCAACTAGCTGAATAGCCACAGTAAACATTTCCTAAGAAGTTAGCGCACTAAATTTCAAACCAATTTGATGTATGAGGATAAATGTCTTATCTTAGCATTTAGTATACAATTAAATTTACAATATGATAATAATAATAATAATAATAATAATAATAATAATAATAATAATAATAATAATAATAATAATAATAATAATAATAATAATAATAATAATAATAATAATAATAATAATAATAATGATAATAATAATATTTATTACCCACAAACATACAAAAGTATAAACAGTAGAGTACAGAGAAAAAAAAATTAGCAAACAAAGCAAAACAAAAGTACATGTAACTCAACAATAGCAAGCACAACGAAGCTAATATAACAAAAGAAAAACAGTATAATAAAATAGACTAACAGATCAGTAGAACAGACGAAGTAAAGCTGCATTGATAACTAGAAATATTTACAAACACAGTATAGACCGCCGCTCATGTTCCACATTCATCATGATCATCATTTATTTTTAACCCACAAAGATAACACTATAGAGGAAAGAAAAAGCAAAGAGAGAACACAAAAGACACATAAATAGCAAGAAAAAATATGACTAAACTAGACAGATAACTTATAAGAAGAAGATTATGCCACCATACAGGGAGTTATTCTTGCAGAGAGATCGGACATAGCGTTACATATGTGGGGGAATGTAATAACAATTTGTGTATGAGATTTCCTGGACATACCCGGAATTAACGGAAAAAAAACTTATAATTATCTAGTTCGGCCCTGTAAATTGCTCTTTAGCTATTTTATTACAGTTTTAGGAAATTTGGACTTTAATAACCTATTTAAAGAAGAGAAAAATAAGAAATTGCGTAAAAATGAAGATTATTGGATCCATGCTCTTGGTACAGGTTATCCTTTTAGGCTGAATGATCGAAGAGCTAAATATGGAGACACGTCTAATGCTGTTATTAATTGTATTAATGTCTTAATGAATCATCCCTCTTTTAATCATCCCATTAAACGTAAAAATCGATCAAGAGGGAATAGGAAAAATAATAGAAAAATCATATAGATTTAAATAAATATTTGGTAGATTTGTCCCAACAAGTTTTGGCTATTTGAGTCAAATCATGTGACTAGTATAATAAAAAGTTTAAAAGTTAAGTTATCAAGGATTGGATTGATAAAAATATTTTGGATCGTGAAAAATAATACAACTTGCAATTCAAAAACAAAATTAATTTACGATGCAATTTGTATTTTGGCTAAAACAAAAGTTGTTGAAAATTATAAGAAGTCTGATAAGATTGTTAATACGAAGAAGAGACTATATTTATCTATTAAATTTTAGTAGTAAAAAAATGTGAGATATTAATCTACCTGGGATTTTAAACCAGCGGGAAATGAAACTCGCCCTTCCTAGTAATTTGAATTATAAGAATAATTCGATCATAACGCATATGTTCTAAAAAAAAATTGGGCAAATGATTATTAACTATAATTTAATATTTAAAATATTTATCAAGGATAGTAGCTGGAAGCCCGTTTAAAATTGCAGGAAATTTTTTTGATTTGTTTATCCAACTTATGAACATATTATAACAGGAGATTTGGCAATAATAATGAAGAATCAATTCCGACAAGTTAAATGATTTTACTTTGCCAAGTAACGGCCTTCCACCTTCAACTTGGTATAAACATTATGCTTACATTTTTTTGGTGATTAACTATTCAGTGCGTTCTGTATATACTCGCCTTCTTACCCCCCTCTTTAGTACAACGCTTTCGCAACGCCATATAGTGCCCATTTCTTTTTCTTCCGTAACTGATGCTGTGAAAAGTTTAAAATCTGATTCAATAGATAATCTGATTCAATGAATATATTTCAACCCCAGCTTCTTTTTCAAATGTGCCTATGTGCTTCAAGCGTGCCTAAGAGTTTTCTGTGCGGCTCTGTTTCGTCAATTTTAAAAAAGGGAAAGTCACAGACTGATTGTTCCTTCTATCGACCTATTATTGTTTCTTGTAATGTTAGCAAGGTTCTTGAGTATATCCTTCTACCTTTTCTGACTAAAAATATTAATGAGGGTGAGAACCAATTTGGTTTTCGAGATGGAGTAGGTTGTCAGCATGCGCATAAGATTCTGTCTTCTCTACTGGCTGATAATTCTTCTAAGGGCAATGGTCTTTATATTTGTGCTTTGGATCTTTCGAAAGCGCTTCACTGTGTGGTCCATATTCAGCTCCTTTTTTCTCTGTGTAATTCTGGGGTCAATTTTTCTGTTATATTGTTTCATAGGTTTCAATTAAGATCTGCACCCAACACTATTGTAAGGGTACGAAGAGGAGTTTGGTAGGGCGGTGTTCTGTCCTGAACACTTTTTAAGATATGATTTCTAGTGTGTTGGCTAAGATTTCATGTACATACCCTTCTGGTCTTGCGGATGTTTCTTATCTTGCGCATGCTGACGACTTGCTTCTGACTAGCCGTTCTGAAAAGGGTCTTTCCCAAATGGTCTCTATAGTTTCTGATGCTTTCTCTGATATTTGACTTTCACTTAATATAGATAAATGTGAGTTTCTTCCCTATAATTGTACTACTGCTACTACCCTTCAATGTAATAACTTCATTATCCCTCTTGTTGATTGTATTCGTTGGCTTGGTATCTCCATTACTAACAATCTTTCGAGCTTACGTCAGCGTACAGTTAGGGATATAAGTAGGAAGATCCAGATTGGCTGTGCAAAGATCGGTGCAAACAGAGGGAAGTATAATAGACGTGTCTGGCCAAACTTTATTCTACTTTCTGTGATCATTCTGTCCTTTATGCTTCAGATCTTTTCCCGTTCTTAATAATGGTAATTTGAAAAAGAATCCGGATAAACTATCTTCCACTTTTGACAAAAAACCGGATTCTTGTTAGCAACTTTTCATTTCCTGGTATAACTTTAAATTTGGAGATTCTACACAGAAAACTTGCCAGTACAGCTTCTGCACGCCTATCCTCTCACAAAAGTCTTATCCGTTTCCTTCGTTGATTTTGTGTGTTTATTTGTTTTTCTCTTTGTGTTTTTTATTTATTCTTACTCCGCCATATTTACTTTATGTATCGTATTAATGAAAAACAAATAAATAAAATGGAACTTGTGCTACAGATTGTAATGACAATGGAAGCTAAATTCCGTCTTTCCAATCATTTAAAGCCATCAAATATTCTTAATGGGTTAAATAATGATTTAGATTTAATTATTGTGAAGTGGTGTAAAAAAAAGAGAAATTTAATAAAGATAGTTCTCGGAATTGGAAGAGTTTGATTATAAATAGAGCAAGTAATAAGATATACATTAATGCAAATAACCTTAATAAAGATTTAAGTTTTCATAACGCTAATATAAAAACGAGCTAACTCTAATACACAGAATGAATTTGTAACTGTATCAGCTGATAATGCTAATTATAATTTTCCCATAATTTGTCAGAGACTCTATTGCGATATTTTATCAAAGGAGCTACTAAAAACGAACATGTATGAAAAGATTCATTCAGAGGATAATAGTTTAATTGAAGAAATGGAAAATATAATTTTTAAAACATTTAATATTAAAATTAGTGTTAATGATAAAAATTTCCCTTTCTTATATTGGCAGATTCCCCCTAAATTACGCTTGATTGCTGGGGCAGCTAGGTGCCCAACAAGAATTGGGGCGACTAACCTGCCTTTTATTTTAGGGGAAATTAGAAATAAATTTAAAACTTATTGTAATGAAATTAAAAAGTTCTAATTTTAATCCATATTGGAGAGTTTATAATTCATTACAAGTAATTGAATCTCTGGCGGTAGTTTCAGCTAAAAAAGAGTGGACTCATTTGATTTCCCTACATTAAGTACAAATTTACCTCTTAATTTAGTATTTGGAAAATTAAAAATTATTATTAAGAAATCTTTCCTGTTATCTAATTTGGTTTCCTTAAAAATAAACGCTTATAATAGAAAAGAGTGCCAGATATATAGAAATATCTATATATATATACATATATATATATATATATAGATACATGGGGGTTAATGCCAATCTATTTATAGCGGACGTATTTTTAAACCAATTAGAATATGAGTGTATGATTAATAAAAATAAGCCAAGTGATTTAAAATATTAATTTTTTAAAATAATAAAAGATATTTGAACGATATTTTAGTAATAAATTATGCGGAACTTATTGGGATTCCGAATAAGATTTACGCAACAGAACTATTCTGGAGCCTAGCTATGGGAAGTATTTCAATAAAATCCCAGCCAGGAAGACTCTTTGACACTTTGAATAGAATACGATATACCTTCTTACATGAACACGAGTTTACCTTTTCTTTTTCGATGCAGTGAATATCACAATTATACTAGGGACAATCTTGAACAAATATACTTCAGGACTACAGATATACTTAGACTACAAGATACTTTAAATACAAGCGTTAAATATATTAAAGACAATGAATTGAATCAGGGCGTGAAAATACTGAGATAACTATGTTATTATTATATTTCTGAAAACAAAAGTGTCTCGAAATAAAAAAAGAGTTGGTGATGATTGAACATTTTTGGACATTGTAGAGTGGATACACAGACAAAACTCCACACAGACAAACAAACAAACACGGAGGCACACAGCCACTGAGGCACACAGTTGTACAGGCACAGAGGCACACGACCACAAACATACACAGGCAGAGAGACACAATAGTTTCTGAATGAGTAAAAAATGAGTAAAAGAACGAGTAAAAGTACTTTTCAAGAATAATAAACTCAGCTAGTTGATAAATTCCAAGTATTTTAGTTACCAACCGCATATCTAAAATTAAATAAACCAATTTTGAATACAACAAACTCAGCTAGTGGGTAATTTTCATGTCTTTTAGGTGCTGACTGCACATAAGAAAATCTAATAAAAGCACTTGTAACTACAACAAACTCAGCTAGTGGGTCAGCTCCAAGTATTTTAGTTGCTGAGTATCAAAAATTTAATAAAAGTACTTTTGAGTACAGCAAACTGAGCTAACTCATAAATTTTGAGTGTTTTAGCTGCTTTCTATTTAGATGAGTTTAAATGTCCCAAATTTAATGGAGCTTATCACTGTCCTGAAGACGAGGTTAGGTTTTTCACACAGTGGATATCAAGGCAATACTTAGTCGTGATAAACCTGTTATCAGAAGCAACCGCTATATTTTACATCCTATATTCTATATTCTCACGTAGTTGCCTTATCTTACATTGAAGAATTCAGTTACGCTATATTCTATGTTTATTCTAGGTACTACATCGATAGCTTCCAAGATGATTGGAGTATATAACACTGAATTTATTGGCTTGAACTCATCCTCTTGTGGAGTTATATTTAAATATTCATTTTTATTATTGAATGAGGAACATGAAGAAATCGACTGTTATCACTAAAAAGTGAACCATAATATGTCTTACTATATAAAATCTTGCGGAGTACTGCATTACGACCTGTGACCCGACTAGGATTTTCTGCTATTGTGTTTCTGTGCATGTGTGTATGCCCATGTGTCTGTGTACCTGTGTGTCTGATTGTCTCTCCGTCTGCGTGCCTGGGTGTTTGCCTGTGCTCCATAATGTCCAAAAATGTTCAATTATATCACCAGCTATTTCATATTCCCGAACACATTTATTTTCAAAAACATAATAATAAAACAGTTATCTCACTGTTTTCACATGCTGATTCAAATCATTGTCTTTAATTTATTAGTCATAAGGCACGCTTGTTCAAGATTGTCCCTAATATAACTGTAAAATTTACTTTATCTAAGAGGAAAAGACAGATTCGTGTCCGTGTAAGAAGGTATGTCATATTCTAACCAAAATGTCGGAGGAGTCTCTTGCTGGCTGGGAGTTTCCTGAAACATAAATTAGATCACGATTTCCATTAACTTTTTACTAACGTTTTCTTTAGTAATTTTCCGGAGTGATTCTCAATGTGATTCTTTCCTCTTGTTCTCAATGATATTACTTATCTTCCCAACATAATCATCCCATTCGAGGGGTAGCCAACATTCATAGGGATGCAATTTCTAACATTGGGTACTCTTGTCATCATTTCATTGCGACTAGCACCTTCGACTTCTAATATTATGGATAGAAATTTATAGATAGTTCTTATAAAATATTTATAGTAGATAGTATTGGCATGCGAAGTAGGTTAAGTTGTGCTGCATTATGTGGGACTTCCCTGTTTATTTACAGTTCTCGATTTAAAGCTTAGTAAGAAGAGGACTCAAAGAAATTTCCATGGGAAAGTTGAAAAAAGTATCAAGAGTTGAAATTTTTTACAGTCGTTCGAGACGCACAAATTTGCGTTAAGACTCATTGTGAATGTATCTGTAATGTTTATTTTTGTTTTGATATTATTAAAAGGTGATGTAACTGTAGAGCCTTTACGACGCTTTTATAAATAAAACATAACATTACTTTAAAGTAATAGTTATCATGATTATAATTACATCTTATAATTATAAAGTCACTTACTGCTATATTACAATGTATTCTATATAGAGACCATAAGAATACTTGCTTGTCGAAGATGCCGTAATAGAAGAAAACCCTAGCCAAAACGTTTGGGGATGGGGGCAGTAGATTTCTGTAACTATCAGGTCATTTTTACCGCCAGGTTTCATTTAATCAAAAAATTCACATAATACCCATTTCTTTCATACATTTACTTCTTGTCTTGGTTTAAGTTCAGAAACACTTGGAGACCTGCCGAAAGTTTTGGAGATGAGATTGTGATCGAACGTAATTTATCCTGTCTTTCCAATTGTTTATATATCGCCTCTGTAAGGCCCCTTGTAAGCTGTAATAAGTATATACCGCAGAGCTCATTTACCGGTTGATTTGCAAAGTTGGGTTTTTGGTTAGGCAAATATAGAAACATTAATACTAACTGCAAAAGAATTCCACAGCATTTCTCTGACCATATACTCGTAGCTAACTTCTCTTACAGCCTCTTCGTCATCAGGATAATGTCTCCATTTCAAAATTCGCGCCAATAAACTTGGGTATTTACCTTCATAAAGAAAGACGACCAAATTCAACAGTTTTGAAAAGTTAATAATTGCTTCTATTTTCCGCCAAGGGATTTTGGATGCTATATTACTGGCCCTAGGCTCTTTTACAAAAGAATTGGTCAGCTTCCAAAATATGTTCCTCCTTTCTATTACATACGGTCCAAGGGTATATATTGCTCCAACTATAATAGGTCCTATTCTAGTATTTGTTCCATAATGG
Source organism: Artemia franciscana (assembly GCF_032884065.1). Classification (NCBI taxonomy): domain Eukaryota; kingdom Metazoa; phylum Arthropoda; class Branchiopoda; order Anostraca; family Artemiidae; genus Artemia; species Artemia franciscana. The sequence goes on from NC_088876.1 coordinate 6,772,166, forward strand.
ATTCCAAGCAGACTTTGTCCAACTGAGCTGAAACGGTTCCATAACGTTCCCTAAAAATAAAGATCAGTAAGAAAGGAAGAACAACAAAGAAGGATAAAACTCAATGAAAAGACACTTTCATTCGTAACTTTCCATTTGTAACTTAAGTACTTTCATCCGTAAATAAAAAAAAAGAATTATAAGATCAATGGTGCCCAACGGGTAAGAACGCCCTGCCTTCTCCCGGGATATACAAAAAATGTTGTAAGATTCGGCTAAATATGACATTTTTTTAAAACTGCAGGGTCGTACTCTTTCCCCTCCCTCGATATAAAAATTTATGCAGGAGGATATTGTTTCAATGAAAGCTAATAATATTTTAGAATAATTATAATCTTGCATATAATCAAAGAAACCTACACATTTTATTTGGGTATGTGGGATGTTATTTCATAGCTATTGGCTTTAAAAATTATTTAGAGTTAGATTTAAAACAAATTGTATAAGAAAATTTTCCAAGAAGCTCCAGATAATGGCTGTCGGGTTAGATGGGATACAGGCATACGTACGATGGGATACGTACAGTGGCTGTTACAAGGGAAACAGAGGGGGTACTTGACTTGGGCACAGAAAGTTTAAGGGCGAAAAAATCCAAATGAATAATTTAACAGTTATAGGCTAATCAATGATCAATTTTAAAATTTTATTTTCTGAAAGTAAAGTAGAGGGCGCAGTTAATAAATTTAAAGTAGGTAATAAATTACTAACTTATGATAAAATAAAAATAAACTAAAAAATAATTAAAGAATAGTAAGAGAAATGGGGAGATTATATACCAATGGTTTTGTGGTAAAAAGTATGCTTGAATTCATTTGATTTACAATTATGACGTACTTCCGTGCATTAGTCATGTTATTCCGTAAGCGTCGGAAAGGGAGGTCAAATATCATTCGGAATTTGATTGGTTTTCATCCGCAACATTCTAAGCCAGTTTATTCATCTTCCTTTTTCCCTTATCCATCCATAGATACTCTATAGTAGCAGCGTATGACTGGATACACTTCTTTCCATTGTCTGGCCTGTTCGGGTCTGGTCTGTTCAGTTGCTGCTTCGGCTACAAAGCTGGGATTCGGTATAGAAAGAATATGAGCGATTAAGGATGCTGCCAGGTTATCAGAAAGAGAAACATCAGGGAGTAAAGTAGCATAACTTTAAAACGATAATTGGTTCTTCTGTGTCATATCATATACAAATAAAGAGAAAAAAGCTTCAATTTTAGGTGATTGCTTCTCCTGTGTAATATTTTAAGCCAATAGAAAGAACGACAAGTTTCTAGCCGTAATATTTTAAAAAATCCGTCCTTGTTTCACTCTGGCTTTGCCCACCTAATATCTTTCGTTTGTGCCTTATCATACTTTTTGCACCTTGCCTTTTCCTGATGCTGGGTATCCTGTCATCGAGGAAAAGCTCAACAATCAGTGTGCCGTGTGGTTGTTATTTTGAAGCTGATATTTGTCAATTCCAGTTTTGGACTGTGCTAACGAATTATCAGAAGTCGAGAGGTAAGAATATTCATAGAATCGTAAAAAGCTCTAAATAGTTTTTGGCGTGTGCCCTGCTTCATATCGGCAAAACATGAGGGTCGTCGTATACTAGTAATATGTATACATGTATACTACAAATATGTATACACAAAATGTATACTAGAAAACAACTAAGCACGTGAATTCCCCAGGATTGGCTGCATAATTGGTTTTATTCTAGGAGCTAACTTAAACCACCTATTCTCGTCTGCAGATGCATGCGTAGCCATATGATGCTGACCTAACACATTCAAGAAGAAAATTCTACGATCTTAAGCGGCAGTTATAGCACCACCAGCCGTTATTCTTAAAGCAGCAGCTGCAACCTAGTAAATAACGAACCACGGCCCATAGTAACCAAAACAAAAAAAAAGTGTTTTACCAAAATTGGCTAGTAACGAAAATGCCACAACTCCATCAGGAATGGTAACTATTATATCGGTAAGTCTTAATAGAAAAATGTTATTTAAAAACAAATTTATGAGAATCTCCAGAAGTAGACTGAAATAGACTAAGAAATTGTCGTTGGATCGGAACAAAAAGTACATCATTAAAATCTTTATTGCTAAAAACCACAGGAAATCTACAGTCCCCTGGCATGAACAACAAGTACAATAACTGTTTGTATGAGTAGCTAGAGGTGTCCTCTTTTTCCCCTTTCTTCCAAAACAAGACAATCTAAGAAGCTGTCTAAGATAGGCTTCGGAATGAGAAACCGTTAATGTATTATCTCAAGAAGTCACAAACCACTGGAACCAATTGAAGGACTCAACAGTCAGCATTCCATCCATCCTTTCTTTCAAAAACGTCTTGACAAGGGGATGTGGAAGAGGTAGTGAAGGTTCGACTGGGAGGCATTATATAATTAGTTTTAAGCTTCATACGAACTTAAAGCTCTTAAATGGATTGGGTATGGTGATTGGTATACCAAAACATTGTCCAAAAAAATTCAATGTTTACCAAAGATTCATAGAGCTCTTTGATTATACAAATGATTTGCAAAACGTTTTCATAATGCACAAAAATACTAAAAACGATTCCGGTTGACAAAAAACGACTCCCATTTCTCAAACAAATAAATATAAATTTAGGTGGCAAAAAAATAACCTCAAAATGTAAACAAAATTGTAAACAGTAAATACAAATTAAAAACAAATATTAATATGAGGTACAAATTTGTTTATCCCAAGAAAAGTCCTACCATCAACTATTGGCAATATTGATACCAGTTCTCAGATACATTTTAAAAAAACTGCTACTACTACTGCTAACAACTCACCGCAGCACCGAGCCGCCTGCGGCCAAGACAGCTAAGCATACTCATCCTCCATCCGAATCTATTCAAAGCCTCCCTCTTTACAGCCTCTCAGGAAGTTCCGATTTCGTTTAAATCTTTCTTTATGACATCATTCCACCCCAGATGAGGACGGCCTGCTTTCCGTTTAGCCCGAGACGGTTGGCCGAAAAGGACAATCTTCGACAATCTTTCATCCTTCATCCGCAGAACGTGTCCTAGCCATCTCAACATTTCTTTCGTTATAACCTAGAGAGCAGGATTCAACCACAATTTTCTACAGCCTACTGTTTAAAATATGTTCAGTCAGCCGGGTACCCAGAACAATCCGTAGGCAAGTTCTCCGGAAAACATCTAGTAAATTTTCTTCCACTTGTCGGAGCGCCCATGCTTCAGTGCCATATTTGACCACTGTCATCACTGTACCTATGGAAATCACCCCGATTTCAGCTTATTTCTAGAAAGTGGCAAGGGTCTAGCCTCTGCGGTTTTTACGAAAAGTGTGGATCTTAGGCCAGATTGATGAATCTGACTTTGCATTTTGGAAAACTTCGTATAGCTCTTGTCTGGGGCCAAAAATCTATTGTTTCTACCCATTTCTGTTCGTGATTTCAGCTGAGTTTATCATTCGGGCTTTTGCACTTGGGATTGCGGTATAAAAATGGTATCAGATGTGCCTCTCAAACTTTAAAAGTTCTCTCATTGCTAAGGAAATTAGAGTTTATCCTTTGCTCCTTTCTAAGTGATGACGGTAGAAACTTGGCGTACAGAAAAAAGTCAACTTTTGAACTAAGACAGATAGATTTTTTTTTTTTTACAGACATCGATATCTCTTGATGAGCTGATCAAAGTATATATCATACATTTTTAGGTAGAAAAATTCCTTTATGAGATATATCAGTTTGAAAGTTCAAAGGGATTGATAACTTCAGAAGCAAGGTACACATTGAAACCAAAAATAGGCTGATACAAAAATGGTATCAGATGTACCTCCCAAACTTTAAAAGTTCTCTCATTGCTAAGGAAATTAGAGTTTATCCTTTTCCCCTTTCTAAGTGATGACGTTAGAAACTTGGCCTACAGCAAAAAGTCAACTTTTGAACTAAGACAGATAGATTTTTTGACGGTACTCGATAGCTCTTGTTGAGCTGGTCAAAGTATAAGTCATCCATTTTTTGGTAGAAAAACTCCTTCATGAGATATACCAGGTTGAAAGTTTAAAGGGGTTGACAACTTCAGTGGTAAGGTACATACTGAAACCAAAAATAGGCCGATACCAATTGTGAGACATATAAGGGGGTCTTAAGCAACAGTCGGCTGTTAGCTCATAATCATCTTCGGCAATGACGAGTTCACAAATTTTGCTAGTTGGTGTACTTATTATTTGTTTCTGGTGTATTTGATGGCAAGACCAATTTAGTTCCAGTGGTAGGACATATAGGGGACTTGTAAGTAATAATCAGCTGTTAGGCTACACTAGTGCTATCTTACGCGATAAGGGGTTTGCAACTTTTGCTAGTTACAATGAGGGGTTTTTCAACTTTTGCGAGTTGGTGTACCTAGTATTTATTTTAAGATCCTTACAGATCGAACAACTTCGGTGTTTGATCGAAGTGAGGAAACAAAACCAATGTGCTTCTCTTGCGACACTTTACTCGGCGAAGCCGAACAAAGGTTGCCGCAACACCTCACTTTGCCCATGCAACGTAGATCTAGTTGTTTTTTGTCATTTTGTTACCTGTTATTGTGTTTTTGTTATTGTATTCTACTATTCTATTACTCTCATGTTATGCCTATCTACCAGTTTCACCAAATTGATTTTGATTCTGAAAAGAAAGAAATAGAAAAAGATGCTATATATGCAGAATATCGGGGTTTAAGCCACTTTTCTGATTTTCAAGCCAATATATTTTGCCTTGCAGTCAAAGCCAAGGGACAGTAAGTTTTCTATATAAGGGGTTTGGGCAAAGGCGGTTCCGATTGTGTACTTTTTGTTTTTATCTGACTCTATTTTTAGCAGTTATGAGTTATCATATTTAGTACTGGATCGTCTTTTACTAGGTTGCTAGCTCCCGTTGCCACCCAGATGTGTTAGTTCTATTAATTCTAAAGTTATTTTGAAGTGAAGTGAATCATTTTTATACAATTCTGAAGAAATTATGCCAGCTTTGTCTTTCACAGAAACTACCTGTCTGTGTTTCACTCTGATTAGCCACAGCTCTCAATGCTTTTAACCACTCCCATCAAGTTAATTTTAATTCAAAGTTAGCGAAAAAAGACTACATCCTACGGTTCATCGTCATATTTGTCCAACATCTGCAGTATTTTTTTATTTGAAATCTTTTCCTCGCTTACCTAGAAATATTTGGCCGAACTACTCTTATTAATAAGAAACATCTAAGAAACATCTTTTAAGACAAAGAAATGTGAAAAGGCAATAACATAAAAAGGTCATGTCAGACATTTCCGGTCAATGTCTTTAGTTCGTTGTCAGCACGAGAAATTTTCAATGCAAAGAAAAAGGCTTTTTGCAGTCATTTTCACAACATTGGAATTGTTAAAGCTAGTACCATACGACAACTGTAGTTTTCTTATGACAACTATAGATTTCCCGATAAGTTTCTTCTGTTTTTTTTTTTTTTGTTTTTTTTATTCATTTTCCACCCTTTTCCAGAACTTCTATTTTAAATCAATTTCTGATTTTTTCTTGTATGTGTTAACTATTTAGTCCCATTTCTGTTCTTTTTCATTATTTTTTATTGTTCACACATTTGACTTATTCTATTTATTTACATTTATAAATTTTGTATTTTACATTAATATTTTATGTAGCCCATTTTATGTATATTCTATAATTTAATGTATATCATATATTATACATTACACATACCTTACATATTTATAGTTTGTTGACATATATTTTTGTTTTTATGCATGAAACTATTTATATTATTTTATTTAATTTTTCTCTTAGTCTATCTGTGCCTGATAAAGTCTTACGGACGTGAATCTGAAATGAGATTTTTTTTTTAGAATATATACTCTCTTACTGTCTAAAGGTAAAATATGTTCTTCAACAGAAAAGTCGTACAACAAATACGCACATAAATTCAGCCACAAAGACCCAAGAGGGCTTCATGGCCTGTAAAAAAGAAAAAACTAAAAAAGAAAACAAATCAATAAAAAGAAAAAACTAAAAAAGTTGTATATATGCATGTTTGTTTGTTTGTGGGTTTGCATATGACGTCATTATACGTATATAAGGCTTTGTATATGACGTCATTATAAGATGACACTAAAGACCAGGAAACCGGGACACAAATGACGACCGGGACACTCAAAGAGAAATTACAGACCGGGACACCGGGACACAAATGACGACCGGGACACCGGGACACAGGGAATATAAATGACGACCGGGACACTCAAAGATAAATTACAGACTGGGATACCGGGACACAAGTGACGACCGGGACACAGGGAATATAAATGACGACCAGGACACAGGGACACCACTACAACGGGGACGCCGGGGGGCATAGGCGGATACATAAATGACGACGGGGACACAGGGA